>NC_143017.1:156882681-157157681 GCF_055824585.1 Amblyomma mixtum | reverse complement strand
CCTAACTCTTTGTTTTCACTCGAATGCTAGCGATCTGTGATATGGCGAAGTCTTTAGACTCCTAGCGAATAGAAAACCCATCAATGTTGAGAACAGTTTTGCGGATGTTTGCCCAATTTATCTGAAGTAGGTATATCTAAAGTGACCCTTACCCTACTCCCCTTTAAATATCAACAACTGAGTTAAGCCAAAAGCAGCGGTCCCTCCACGCCTCGGAAAAAAACTTTTTAGGTCTCTCTCTCTTTCCTCGCAGTTTCCTTTTCTCCGCACTGCCAAAGCTATTAGCCCGGTACAAAGCCTCCTGCTTGTGTCGACACTTATAACAGCGGTTGCCATCCACTTCCCAATGTAAGCTTCTTTCATCCGAACCACACGATACGAATGAGTTCTCACTAGCGTCGTTAGATGAGCTTGCTGTGTAAGCGACGGACTTCGCCTGTGGGACTGTACTACTATGCAGTTTTCGTGATGCGTTTACAGAATATTTGCGGGCGTTGTCTAGGTGCTGCTGCATGGCATGTCCGTTTGAAGCTAAGTAAAACAGTCTGTTGAAATTCACTTCTGTTCTTTGCTTCGTACGGCTGCGCACTTAATATTCGTGTTATTGTTTACCCTGATGGCACTTCTTTCATGACGCAAGTTGTTTTTGTCAAATTAGATGTACCTGCGAGCTCCTTGTCAATACGAGGTTTATCTCTCTCTCACACCAACACTCTCGATCATTCAGTAACAAATTCCCCGCAGGAAGCACCGTATCTATAGGCCTGCCTACAACTCCCTTTTTTAGAGCTCAGTAACCACCTCCTCCAGAGAACCTACGGTTCAGCGATGTGGTGACAATATCATTCTCGCGAAATATGAATCCATGTATTTGGAGTGAATTGCAAAAGGCCATTCTTTCCGACAGCGAAAAGCGTCAAGACTGGTAGATTTAGTGCCACGCTCGAGTGGAGAGGGATTCACGGGAAAGCATGGATTTCCTGAGCCATCCACGCCACCGCTGAGCATTGTAAAATTGGAAGTAAACACCTGCCTCTTTTTGAGTACTGTCACTTGTCTGCGCTAGAAGCCATGAAATTGCTGGACTGTACTTCGTGCTAACAGCAGTGACAGCAACGAAACGCGCATCGAAGCATGCCTACCGGAACGTAGACGCAGGCATATTACAGCCTGTCCTCTACTTGTCCTCCACTAACAGCAGATATACCGGCAGGACTAAACAAATAAAAGCCATTTTTCCGCGCGGTCAGTTTTGCACGGCCATAACAAGAGAGCCGCCGTAGGAGCCGCTCTGAACGGACCATCAGTATCGCCTAAGTGCCAGCCGGAGTACTGCAGAGAGCGGCCTCGGGCACGGGTACACGCGATAAGTGCGCGGCCATTAATCAACGCTGGTCGTACGTCAGCCGCCACCAGTTGTCAAGGCGGGGACCATCGATGCGGGCCGGCTTCAACGATAGCGAGGCCTCGTTTGGGTCCCATCTTCAGGGTCGCAACGTTCGTCCCATCGCTTGCGAGCACGAGACAAGGACCGGAAGTAGGTAGAGTTGGCGGGCGGCCTCACCCCTGAGCGGCAATCATAGCCTAATTTGCAGCGGCCGAGTGCTCAATGAGAGCACCCATTAGAGGCCAGGGGGAGGGGCTTCGTCTTTAATTTCCTCCGCTCGTTAACGCCAGGCATGGCAGACCGCGAGAGAACGTGGTGACGGTGCTGACACACCGTGGCGAAGAGACGAGTTTGCTCGGAGACAACACTACGCAGGCCACGATAGGGCCAGTGTTATTTTTTTTTCGGCCTGATCTGGTTCAGTTCGTCTATCAAACGTTACAAAAGGAGGGCAACAAATATTATCATCATCCCAATCAGGTGCACGAAAAAGAGGTTAATTTAACCAAGGACTATCGGAATCAAGTATCCAGAACAACGCGACCTACAATTACTGCCCACACTACATGTACGAAAAAGAATTTGTTTTGCTTCTTTCTTTCTTTCTTTCTTTCTTTCTTTCTTTCTTTCTTTCTTTCTTTCTTTCTTTCTTTCTTTCTTTCTTCCTTTCTTTCTTTCTTTCTTTCTTTCTTTCTTCCTTTCTTTCTTTCTTTCTTTCTTTCTTTATTCCTTCCTTCCTTTCTTTCTTTCCTTCTCTCTTTCTTTTCTTCTTTCTTTCTTTTTTTCTTTCTTGCCTTCTTTCTTTCCTTCTTTTTTTCTGTTGTGAGTCCCACAGTCCTGCTTTGTCTCACAAACAGTTTTTCTTTTTTGGGGGGGGGCGATTTAATTATCGGCCTATTCACCTTGTACTTATTGCACTCTATTTCTTACGGCGTTCAGCTGCCATCAACGAGCGTATAAGCCGAGAACGCTCTTGGCAGGCAAAGAACGCCAATAGTACTGTCGAATCGCAGACCTGACGTCCCTGAGATGTGTTATGCAGGGACGGTTGCAAGCATTGTGTATTTCGAAAGCTGACTAAGGCAGCAGTGTCGTATCAGAAAAGCAGTCTATAACTGTAATATATGAATATGGGCATCACAAGGGTTTCTTTTGATGTATAATAAAGCACATTGCTAGACATCTAACACATCCTAAAAGCCTTATGGTCATCAGGAGTACGTCAGTGAGACATCTAAATACTTTGTTCGGCAACGGAGCATTCCTTAGTGTTGCAAACTAAACGAGAGCAAACAACAGTATAAAACTACTTTCCTTGAACTTTTATCTGTCTATTCAATTAATAATTAGTGGTGTCCGCGGGGAACAAACAAGTTTTCCTTCTGCCAAAGCGAAGCTTTAAAACAGGGCGATGGATCTTTTTTGTGTGTGTGTGATAGCCGACAAGAATCCCCCTCATTATTTTAGAAAGCTACGCACAGCACAATAAAGCCGAGACGCAAACCTGAAACGGCCTCACAAGCATGATACAAGCTTTTACAACAGACACACGATTTCCCGCAAGGAAATTTGAGCCGTCGACCACAAACAACGCCTCTTTTAAAGGGTAACTTTGAAATCGAATCCGAGCTCCATAAACATTTACGGTCGGTTCGGTCGTTCCGAGTTATTGCGGTAAGTAAAAAAAAAACCTGGACACAAGTTAGAGCCATTTGCTGGCCGCCGCCGGAAGACTGAACATCACCGTCCAATCATTTTTGAGCGCCGCTCATTTTTACGAGCCGTATCGGCGAAAATCGGCCTCGGACCGCGATCTGATCCCCACAGTAACGAAGGTGACGGCGTTCGAGAAATAAAATAAGAATACTGCTTTAAAGGAATAGACCTGCGCTAAGAATCAAAGTGTACACAGACAGCGAGGCGAAAGGAATCGAGTGACTGTTCGACACGGGAAGGGCCCGATCACGTAATCTTCTCGGAGACCGCTTCCACGCTTGCCTCCGTCGCCGTCCTCGTCGATGGCGATCGATAAAGTCATTCTCGCCCGAAGAGGAGCGGGACATCGAACTCGTCTTTTAGCGCGGACCCGTTCTGCGAAGTGATTTCGCTTCCGCTCGACTTCTTCGTCTCGCGAGGCGCGAGAGGTGCAGTCGTGTTCTCTCTTTCACTCAGACCGTTTCTTTTTCGGCCGACTGCAGCGCGCCTCTGTTCCGCCTTTTTCGGCTTCTTTCAGGCGCGTTTCATTTAAAGGCGTACATCACCGTTCTTCCTCCCGTATGACTCTTCCTTTTTTTCCCCTTTACTGCTAGAATTTTATGTTCCTATTTTCCTTTCGTTCATTTTTCTTCAGTACTCACTGAGTTCCTCCCTGTGTTCCCGTTGCATCGTCTCGCCTTGGCCCCATAGAATGTGAATGCAAAAAAAAAAGATTAAAAAAACATGCAGTGAATCGAAAGCAAGGCGATTTGTTTAAATGTCCCTGGTGCGACGGAAAACCTACTCTCTATCACATCACATGGGCCTGCCAAAAGATAGACGTGGTCCCCAAAATACAAAACCCGAGTGCGGAGCAGTGGGAGACTCTGCTGTCCAGCGACCGCTGTGAAGACCAAGAAGGTCTGGTACAGCGAGCTCAACGGGCGGCAGTGGCCAGCGGAGCCCTGGACTGAGGGCAACCGACCACTGATTAGAGGCGGACGACTTCGACAGAGAAGACTCCTGGGGGTAAAATCAAGGAGAAAACGTCTCTGAAGATGCTCCCAAACCGCAGGAAAAAGGACTAGAGTAAAATAAAGTTTTTCCTTCCTTCCTTCCTTCCTTCCTTAAATGAGCCTGCCAGCACCGAAGCCCTCTGCAGATGGCGCGGCCGTTCGGCGAGCCAGAGTTTTAGTCAACGAGAGTTTGGGTACCGTTAAAGTACCGTTACGCTCAATAAAAGATGCAGTTCGGGCTAGTTGGCTGTCCATTTTTGCAATGAAGGACAGAGGACCGAAAAATACAGGTAAATGAAGACAAAAGCTATCTTTGCTCACCTGTCTTTCACTTCACTGTGTTTCCGCTGCATTGTTCTTCATTAGAATAACCCTTACACTCCCAGCCTTGATACTTTGCCCACCGCCGTTGCTCAGTGGACACGGCCCTCAGCTGCCGACAAGGGTGCGGAAGCGAATCCAGGCCTCGGCGGCCGCGTTTCGGTGGTGGCGAAACCCAGAGGCACCCGTGTGCTGTGCGATGTCAGTGCACGTCAGAGATCCCCATGTGGTCGGAACTATTCCGGAGTCCTCCACTACGGCACCTCTTTCTTCCTTTCTACTTTCACTCCCTCCTTCAACCTTTTCCTCACGGCGTGGTTAAGGTGTCCACCGAGAAGTGAGACAGTTACTGCGCGATTTTCTTTCCTCAAAAACCAGTTTTCACGCTTGAGACCCCTTTATAGTCGAAATTCGTCCGGAGCCCTCTGCCTTCCTCTTTTTCTCTTGCGTCTTTCACTCCCTCAGTTGATGACCCCCCTGGATCTCGTAGAAGGAAATTGGGTTGATGATGATTGTTGCAGGATGCTTGACGTCTTGCAGATTCGAATTGCTCAATCACATTGCTAGAGGACACTTCTGGAGAGGTTAACTTTTAATAACAATTAATAACAGAAAAGAAGATACTAACAAGGAGAAAACATATTTGCACTTGACTTACTCGTAGTTCTACGTGACGAAACCGTGTGTAGGAAGAAACGTCCCCGGAAAAAAGGTCCCTGGAAAAAAGGTCCCCTGAGGAAGCACCGTCTAGGAAAAAATGTCCGCAAGTGAATAAAAAAATTTCTTCCGGAACCAGCTTGACACAAAATTTTCCTCTTTATTAGTCTCTCCTTTGGATTTGAGGATAGATGTAAGCATGAAGTATTTTGTAGTACAAGACCTCGCCATGGTCATGCAGTCCGGGTCATTGAAAGAAAAAGCACTTCTGCAGGTGACTTCGCAGAAGCGCCGAACGATCCAGAGACGAACTTGCTCTGGACCATTTCCGTTTCGCCGCCATCGTTGTTCTTCACGGATGCCCTGTATCTGTTCGTTGTTTACTCGCTTCCGTGCCAACTTATGGAATCGTTGTAGCTTGCAATGCTACAGCTTGCCAAGAAGAAACGCAGTCCAAACCTTGATATGACGGTGAAAATGATGATGTAACATAAAATCAGTGAAATGCGACGACAGTAAAAGGAAATGAGTTGGTGGGTGAAAACCAATACAATTTAGCTTGTATTTAGTTTGGGTATCGAGATGTCCTTCTCATCATGTGTTTTGTTGCAAACCTTCCAAGCGTTGAGCGATAACCACTGCCACACTTGCGTTGCCCTGACCATGCCGTTGCGTTTACGGGGCAGTGACTCGTTCCACAGGCAAGCAACTTGTATCCCCCTCATGCGAGCCATACACGCATGCGAGTCGCATGCAAGTACACATATGAGGCGGCTGGATGCTCAAATTACGGCGGCTTACGATACGTTTGATGTCATGAACTAAGAACGAAAACCACGCAAAGGACGATACACAGGGAAGAAGTAGACAGGACGAGCGCGGACTTGCAACTGTTTATTGAAACACATCTTACTTTCATCACCAACCCTACGCATGCGCAACAAGCAATCTCTATCTAATCGAGTTCAGGAACTTCAGTTCCTTCTTGTACAGATGGACCGAAGCCTCACTTACACACTTTTCGGGCCCATATCTATCAATCTGCCAGGCTTCGATGACCTCACGTGTTTTCTGGTCTTTGGCCCTTCCGATTATCTTTGTGCGCTCAAAGAGTGGCGTGCATTTATTGTCACACGAAAGACAGTGTTTTGGCAAATGCATGCCGCTGTGAGAGCCCAAAGAATTTTTATGTTCTTGTAGGCGCTTATTAATGCAGCGTCCCGTTTGTCCCACGTAAACTGAGCCGCAACTAAGCGGGATTTCGTACACTACTCCCATTCTACAGGACACAAACTTGATTTTGTGGTTAACACCACAGCCTGCTTTTGTTCTTGATTCATTGTTAGTTAGCGCGCACAAACGGGACATCTTACAAGGCGCCGAAAAGAAGATTTCCACATCGAATTTCCTTGCCACCCTCTTCAGGCCATGCGAGGTCTTATGTACATAGGGCAGTACTTCAAACTTCCGCCTCTCACGAATGACAGGTTCTCGAGCACTAGAAGTTGGGACGAGGGTTTTCAACAGAGACCCGGCAGCGGCCTGCAGAAGCGACGAGGGAAACCCAGCAGAACTTAGGCGTGCAACTTGAGCGGAAAAGCTGAGTGAAATCTTGTGAAAACAGGACTTAAATAATGATGACCTCAAGCAGGATGAAGCAATTCCTCTCTTAATAAGCTTGGAGTGAAGGAGTCATAGGGTAAAAGGGCCTTTTTTGTTCTAGGCATGTACATCCAACACAAGTGGTCCGGTTCACTGGGCCTTTTTTGTTCTAGGCATGTACATCCAACACAAGTGGTCCGGTTCACTGAAAAACAATCTCAAGTCCAAGAACTGTAAGCAAGAGTTCTCAGGCAATTCTACAGTAAAATTCAAACTGGAAGCCTTGGATTTAAAAGACGATAAAACTTCATTAGTGACCTCTTGTGGGTTGTCATTGGGATTCATTTTTAAGAGTATTAAAAAATCGTCTACGTATCGGAAAACTCGCGCGATGCGGTCGTCAGTTAGCGCCCGTGAGAGTGAACAGTCAACTTCCGCTAAATATATTTCAGTGAGAACTGGTGCCACACTCGACCCTATACAAATACCTCGTTTTTGCACATAAAATTTATCCTCAAAACTCACTAGCGTTGAAGAGAGGTACACATTCAACAGTTCCATGAAACCTTCTATCGAAATGCCGCAGGCATTTTGGAACCCCACAACCCCCAAACGCTCTATACAGTTGCTGACCGCCATGTTCATTGTGAGGAGCCGAGTAAAACAGCTCCTCAATGTCAACCGAGAAGCCGTTGACATTGAGAAGCCGTTGACAGAAGCCGTTGACCGAGAACAAGAACTTCCGAGTTGCGGATGTGAAGCCGACGAAGGCGAAGGCCAAAGCGGTAGCGCTTTTAGATGATTTGAAGCTTGACGGATGAAGAATGAAGTGATGAGTAACAAGGTACATGTGCTCACTGTGTTTTTTAGTGCAAAGAGTCATAAGCTGGAATGCCCCTTTAGAGCAATCGTAACGGAGAGAGGAACCTGGCAAGCAGTTGTTAGCCGATACCTTCAAAGACACCTGAAGAGTCTGTCGCCTGAAGACCCCTACAAGATCACCAGCTCGGACGGAATGGTGAAAATTTTCAAAGAAGGCATGCCAGGTGTCAATTACGGCTTCTCGGTTGACATTGAGGAGCTGTTTTACTCGGCTCCTCACAATGAACATGGCGGTCAGCAACTGTATAGAGCGTTTGGGGGTTGTGGGGTTCCAAAATGCCTGCGGCATTTCGATAGAAGGTTTCATGGAACTGTTGAATGTGTACCTCTCTTCAACGCTAGTGAGTTTTGAGGATAAATTCTATGTGCAAAAACGAGGCATTTGTATAGGGTCGAGTGTGGCACCAGTTCTCACTGAAATATATTTAGCGGAAGTTGACTGTTCACTCTCACGGGCGCTAACTGACGACCGCATCGCGCGAGTTTTCCGATACGTAGACGACTTTTTAATACTCTTAAAAATGAATCCCAATGACAACCCACAAGAGGTCACTAATGAAGTTTTATCGTCTTTTAAATCCAAGGCTTCCAGTTTGAATTTTACTGTAGAATTGCCTGAGAACTCTTGCTTACAGTTCTTGGACTTGAGATTGTTTTTCAGTGAACCGGACCACTTTTGTTGGATGTACATGCCTAAAACAAAAAAGGCCCTTTTACCCTATGACTCCTGTCACTCCAAGCTTATTAAGAGAGGAATTGCTTCATCCTGCTTGAGGTCATCATTATTTAAGTCCTGTTTTCACAAGATTGCACTCAGCTTTTCCGCTCAAGTTGCACGCCTAAGTTCTGCTGGGTTTCCCTCGTCGCTTCTGCAGGCCGCTGCCGGGTCTCTGTTGAAAACCCTCGTCCCAACTTCTAGTGCTCGAGAACCTGTCATTCGTGAGAGGCGGAAGTTTGAAGTACTGCCCTATGTACATAAGAATTCGCATGGCCTGAAGAGGGTGGCAAGGAAATTCGGTGTGGAAATCTTCTTTTCGGCGCCTTGTAAAATGTCCCGTTTGTGCGCGCTAACTAACAATGAATCAAGAACAAAAGCAGGCTGTGGTGTTAACCACAAAATCAAGTTTGTGTCCTGTAGAA
The DNA here is from genome assembly GCF_055824585.1 of Amblyomma mixtum. Lineage (NCBI taxonomy): Eukaryota > Metazoa > Arthropoda > Arachnida > Ixodida > Ixodidae > Amblyomma > Amblyomma mixtum. Next base: position 157,148,981 of record NC_143017.1, on the reverse strand, counting down.
TGGGAGTAGTGTACGAAATCCCGCTTAGTTGCGGCTCAGTTTACGTGGGACAAACGGGACGCTGCATTAATAAGCGCCTACAAGAACATAAAAATTCGTTGGGCTCTCACAGCGGCATGAATTTGTCAAAACACTGTCTTTCGTGTGACAATAAATGCACGCCACTCTTTGAGCGCACAAAGATAATCGGAAGGGCCAAAGACCAGAAAACACGTGAGGTCATCGAAGCCTGGAAGATTGATAGATATGGGCCCGAAAAGTGTGTAAGTGAGGCTTCGGTCCATCTGTACAAGAAGGAACTGAAGTTCCTGAACTCGATTAGATAGAGATTGCTTGTTGCGCATGCGTAGGGTTGGTGATGGAAGGAAGATGTGTTTCAATAAACAGTTGCAAGTCCGCGCTCGTCCTGTCTACTTCTTCCCTGTGTATCGTCCTTTGCGTGGTTTTCGTTCTTAGTTCATGGATTACCAACTAGCCCCCCATCGTATACTCCTTCAGTTTGATGTCACCCGTTTGGGGGACATTTTTTCCTACTTCACAAATCGGGACGTTTTTTCCGGGGATGTATGTTCCGGGGACATTTTTTCCAGGGACGTATCTTCCGGGTGCGTTATTTCTGGGGACATTTTTTCCGGCTCCCGACGAAACCGGCCCTCGGTCCTGCCGAAACAGCTGGTTTTAAACCCTATGTCCCCGCCCTTGGTGGGGAGAATAACCAATCAGTTAACTGCACAAACATCCACCCAATAGATTACTATTGGGGAAAGGAAAACATCCCCAATGAACAATTCGGAAAGGACAACACAACCAATCAATGATTGGGGAAATAAGGTAACTCATCGCGACAAACACTACACTTTCTACCATCACGATTTTGGAGAATTATGCTTTCCTGCTGCGAGCTTCGCGAACGCACTCACTTCAAGCCATCTGTTCAGCATCGTCACTCCTCATGCCTGCAGCTAGCGTGGCAATATCCTGTTGACCGCGCTTCAAGCTGTCAACGCACGCCGCTGCAGACATGAGACAAAAGCCACGCACTGTGACGCTGATCCACCTCGCCGCAAGCACGTGCACAACAGGATGCGACCTAATGTATCCGTCCCTGGAGGGAGTTTCACCTTTCCCGTAATCCTCCGCTATCCAGCGCCCCCTTATCCCGCTGGGTAGCGAGTGTGACTCAACTCCTTCTCTGCAGTTGTGCGGAGGACACAAGAGAAAGAACACAATGGGCATTCCACTAACGCGAACCGGATGCGGCAAACAATGTACAGCACCACGAACTTCACTCCCTCCTTCCTCCCTTACTTCGTGGCACGGTTCGGGTAGAGCAACTACTGCGCATTTCTTTGCTCCTAAAGCATTTCCACTTTTGATACTTTCTTCACCGGACTGTACCCAAGTGCCAAAATAATGCAGATTTTTTACGGGACAAAGTACTTGAGTACACGGCTCAAAGTAATTCACAAGCAGCACTTGAGTCGCTGATGCCGTGCAAGTATCAATGCCGCAACCAGGTTGCAAACAAACTACGGCGGGTTTATGTTGGCCTTCGAAAGTCAACATTCCAATCGTGGAACAGTAACAAGAAGTCAGAGAAGGCCTGTGCATAGGCCGAATGGCGTACAGGGTGCTGAACAACATCTCTTTGTAAGATCGAAAAAACTCACAGCACGATTACGGTATTCAGTAATGCGCTATTACAGTCAGAGATTGTATGTGATTTCTGAGACTGAAAGGAGAAGTTTCATTAGTTATTTACGTATTTTTACTTTAATCGAGGTATTAAACCAACTTTCATAGCTGATAAGAACGGTAAACTGGGCTGTTTGGTAGGAATTCATACTGAAAACTGCGCAAAAAACGAAGACACAGAACGAGAAGGCACGACACGGGCGCAGCCGTGCCCGTGTCGTGCCTTCTCTGTTCTGTGTCTTCGTTTTTTGCGCAGTTTTCAGTATGATTTCACAGCTGCGTCCTGTAGACGTTGGCGCGGCTTCCACAAATGTATCTTGGTGGTGCCGATGCCGCGCTTCTGCGCGAGAGTGAGAGACACGTTTACGATTACGAATGCAGAGTGTCACAGTCGTTGTGTGCGTTTTTTTAACAGCACAGTAATACCGCATCAACGTGCATCGTAATCATGCCCCTTTCTCCCCTCCCTTCGCGGTACTGTTCAGGCGTCCACACGCCCTATGGCCGCTTTCACTACACAGAACGTCCGCAAGTCGTTTCGAAGTTTTTTGCTTCTTACCACCACTTGCCTCACTTGAAAACAATGAAGGCTGCACGATGCCCAGCAGAACGCGGCAAGGAAGCGGTTGTCTCCCAACTGTTTTTCTTCCCAATTTGTGATTGTTTGCTCCTTCTTGCCTTTACAGGGTGTTTGTCGGTGGTCTTGGGGCAAATGGCGATGTCTTCTCCTGGCCAGGGGACCTCCATGGTCGGCCAACCTTCCAGTAAGGCAACTTCTCCTGGACGCTTTCTTTCGGGGTAGCATCGGGTCTTCCGGTTTCGCCCGTCCCTTCGGATGGAGGCGTCATTAAGCAGAACAACCCACATGCAGTCCAGATTGCCTTGCAGGCCTTCTTACCTCTCTTAACAAAGATTTCTGACGCCCGGCAGTTCAGTGGAGGAAGCATTGTGCGCAGATCGTCTAACCGGGCCAGTGTCAGGAATTTGCTGAGGTGTTGCTCCTTTTGAAATCACTCGGTGAGCGCTTGACGTACTCTAAAGGCTTAGTGCAGGATGACGACTCTCGACTCAGTCCTACGGAGACGCTTTAGAAATTGTCCCCTGCAGGGGCAGTTTCCGTCCATCGCTGCCGCCGGGCGGTTGAAGGAGTGGAGTTACCAAATAAGATGGTTATTGCCACTTTTTGCAGGAACTAGATGTGCATCTGATATATAAGTGTGGCCCCTGTTATTTAGGGTGGATCAGTTGCCCTCACGGCTGTTGCCATGCCGCAATTATTGGTAGTTTGACCACAGTGTCAACGTCTGCAAATCAAGCTTCAGGCGCTGTGCGTGCGGTGCAAGCCATGGCCGCGAAGAGTGCTCTGAAAAAGATCAGGCATGTTGTTTGCGCAATGGTGGCCGCTCTGCAACCAATTCCAACTGTGCAGCGACGGGTGAGTAAATACAAGTGTTGCAGATTCTTGACGAGCGTAGTTGCTCCAGGCGCCAGGCCATTGCGATTGTTAAGGAAAGGGCATATGATTACTCTGTTGGGGCAGCATGGAAGACTACTTTGACGGATTGGAGCCTGTCTCATGTTACAGCAGCAGTGGTAGAGAATGTTATCGCGAAGGACATATTCCACCGTTTGGTGGAATATGTCACTGCAAGCATCTCTCAGGTCATGATGCCACAGATGTCCTTTTTAATGCTAAACCCCAACGCCTCTCCTGTGTCACCTGTGGATCTTGCCGTAGCTCCCGCTCAGAGTGTAAACGGGTCTGCCATTTCGACAGTGAAAACGCAAAAAGATCTGCCATCTCCAACTTGTGGGTCAGGCGCACCCGTTGAGTGTGTTGACATGGTAGAGCTGGATGCACGAGCCCAAAAACTTAGCCGCTCTTCTTTGGCCTTTGCTGATCGTCTAGCCCTCAATCCAAAAAAAAAAAAAAAAAAGGAATAACTCAGGACGAAAGTTAAGCACAGCATTTTTGAAGAGGCAGTTCCGGCTGCAGCTCTCTCGGCAGAATAAGGTATCTGAGAGTGCTACAGTGGAACTGCCGTTCAACTCAATCATCTTTCACTGATCTAGTCTGTCTTTCAAATCGGATTTGACCTGACGTTATATCACTTCACGAAATGTGTTTATATAAATAAAGAAAATTTTCTATGAAAAATTGCCGAATTTAATGGATTGATCGTACATCATGGGGAGGTGGTTTACTGTTACTAGTCTCGCCCAAATTTTATCATAGGGCAATTTAGTGTTTCATTGTATGGATGTCCACCGCGCAATTCAGGTTGTGGAACTTTCCATACCTCAATTTCATCTAATAACCGTTAATAAGGTTTATTTCCCATTTGGAGTCTATGGCAGGCGTCCTGTAGATTCTTTAATCTCTATCAGCAGATCGCATGTGTTGCTTGTCGGAGATATCGATTCTCAGCACTCCACTTGGGGATTTAGAACTGATCAGTGCGGTTCTCGTGACACAGGACTTGGCCTGTGTAAACAACCTAATATGTATGTACACGGATTTTCCAACTTTCCTCCGACGGCAATCACGCTCAGTGTTAGATTTAACGTTCACACCAGGGGTAACAGTTTCCTCCGGGACTCCTGTTGACTCAGCAAAAAATAGGGACCACTTTCCAATCAGTTTCGACATTGCGTGTCCGGTGGCCTCTACCGACAGACTCAGTTGCTCCCTCACCAATCTTAAGAATTTCAAAAGCTCACTCCCTACGGAACTGCAAGCCGCGCCGAATGTGTCTCTTGAGTAAAGGGCGGTAGGTATTTGCTCCGCTGTAGATCAAGCGCGGCAGCAATCGAAATTTTTAGTGCGGGCTGATAGAGGCACTTCTCCGAGCACTTGAAAGAACGCATACGAGGGATTATAGGCAGCAAAAGGCAGCCTAGAATAAACTAATTTTTAACCAAACCCCCGAAATTAGACCGATTACAAATTTATCGGAGCTACCTTCAACCCCACAGCCTATCATGAAAAGTAAGGACATGGTGAAAAGCATTATGACTACCTTTCTCGGTCAGTAAACTGTAATGTAAAGCATGTAACAAAGGGCTCGACTCGTTAGGCCCCTTTACCACCCTCAAACATCTCTGTCACTGAATCTGAGTTGTTCCTTTTACCTGATCTCGTCTCATTTCAGCTGCATCCAAACCACAAAACTGTTAACCACTGTCTGGTCATGACCAGTCCCCCTGTTTGTATGCGCCATTGTATTTCGAGGACAACAACAGCATCATCCGATCGCAGGGTAGGTAGAAAAGACTTTTATTGCTCTAGAAAGGTGCTAGTAGCAGACGAGAAAGAAGAGGTCCATCTTCCTTCTCACAGGGTCGGTGCCCCTATTCCAGGGCTCCGCTGAGCTTCGCTGCTCGTTGGGCGTGCTGAATGAGACCTTGTTGGCAACCCAGATCGCCGCTGGAGAGCCGGCTCTCCCACTGTTCTGCACTCGGGTCTTTGCGAAAGCTGTCGTTCATTATGCATTCCCACGTGATGCGGTACAACGATGGTTTGCTGCCACACCACGGGCAAGTGTCCCGATATTGCGTCGGGTAAATCTTGCTAAGGATATGCAGGTTTGGGAATGTTCCTGTCTGCAATCTTCGCCAATACACTGCCTCTAGTTGATTTAGATCAGGATGAGGAGGCGGATAGCGGATCCGTACCCCCTTATAGTAGTTAAGAATGTCTGAGTACGTAGGGCTGACTCGGTCGGATAGATCGTCCGATTGGGAGGAAGCTCGGCTCGTATACCCTCGAGCTACCTCGTCGGCGCGTTCGTTCCCCGCTATGTCGGTGTGTCCTGGCACCCAGTAAATGCTATGTGTGACTTTTGGTGGGGACGCGCTCTGGAGGAGCCGGAGCGCGGCGCGACCTATGCGGCCGTTCATGCAGTTACGGCACGCTTCTCTCGAATCTGTAAGGATAGTAAGGGACATGTTGCTTCGATAACCGGCTACCGCCGCTAGAGCTACGGCCAGCTCCTCCCCTTCGGTTGCCGTGCAATCCCTCACTGGAAATGCTACCCGTAGTCAAGTAATCAGGAGTGATCGCATAACCCACCCAAATACGACAAAAATAGCGCGAGGCTTGGGCAGGCGGTGGTTGGATGATTGTTTACGACCACACCGACGCCACTCACTCACAAACAAGAAATTCAGAGCTGTAAAAAAAAAAAGAAATAATGGCTCACTTTTGCGAACTGTCGCAGCTCGCAAAGCGAATTCGGTCTTGCGAGATCTTAAAATGAGATAATAGCATTTAACACTTGGTTCAGCTTCTGCAGCTACTACTGCGAAAACTGTAATAACGCATCGTAAAAATTGCAGCGCCCGTTGGCAAGCTGTAGAAGAAAACAAGAAGCGAATTAATTTTTTTTCCTCAAGCATGATTTACAGTGACAAAGTATATGCTTGGGACATTTCTCTTTTTTTTTCCAATTTCAAGTCGTCCAGTGACTCGTTTTTCGATTCTTTGGTTTTCTTGGCCTTTGGGTTCTCGGGCTCCAGGCTCGATTATCGCTTTTTAAAAATGCTCTCACTCTGAATATTTTTCACCTACCGAAATATTGAGTTATCGCTTTATGCATTGCAACTTCAAAGACGACCATGACGGCCCGGTAGGTGGGCACGGTGCCAGCGTCGTTCAGACACCATCCCTCATCCTGCTGTCACCGTCGCATGCTCTGCCGTGCGAGTCGTAAGTTAGTGCGCTTCGAGACGAATCGGCGCACCCGACGGTGCTGTCAGATAGATTATAAATTGCAGGATATGCGCCACATAGCAATCAAGAACAGGTTCCTCACATTGTCAGCGTCGCAAACTAGCAAGTGCTGGAAGAAAAAAAAAACGACCGTTAAAGACGAACAACTTAAGAGCTATTTTTGACCTTTTCTGCATACTTCCTATTTCTAGCATAAGCATCGCGGGGTACTTTCCCAACCTACCGTCATTGGCGTTTTAAGGCTTCCCATTACTCACCTTTTCTGGGTGTTCAAAGCCGATAGCATGATCAGACATTTTTGTATTCCTTAAACCGATACTATCCTATTCTAATGTTCGCTTGCATGAAGACGGGACGGCATTCACTTTGCGTTTTCGGTAATGCGAAGAAAAATGTACTGCCTCGTGGTCTAATCTGCGTTTTGTTTTGTTTTCGCTTCTGTGAAGCACGAGAAATGCTTCAAGCGAGGAAGCCCAAAATCCTGCAGCGTCCGCATTGCTTCGGGGAGTACCTTTTCAATGCCGCTCGGAAAGAGAAAACAAAAAGTAACTCAAGAAAATAGTAGGGCGATTACGAGTGAGAAATCTCTTAAGCCTAACGAGGAATGAAATAGATGAGCAGACGAATGGCCCTGTAATGCCTCAGTACCAAATAGCCTCGTTTCTATGGAAGCTCGATTGTTCGGAATTTGCATGCAGTCAAAGTCAGTTCTGTACAAAAAAAAAAAAACAAACTTCGTTTGTGATGCCGGATGCTTAGAAGCCGCAATAAAGCACAGGCGAATAAAAAAAAGGTCGACAAATAGTTTTTGAAAGAAAAAAGAACGAAAAGCGCCTGCGAAAAGCCAACTTTGTTCGCAAAGGCCGGCGATGTTTACAGTGCAAGTTCAGCAAAGCAGGTCTCTTCGGAACGTGGTCTGTACTCCCTCCAATATGAGGCACCTTTGGAAAGGAGTAGAATCAATGGCTAGGACACTTGGTTTGCATTCATGATTTGAGGAATAAAGCACAAAAAGATAGACATAGATAAGAACAAAAAGCACTCGCTTTGTGCCGTACTTTGTTTTCCACCGTCTTTTGCGTTTCTCCCATTATAATCTCTTTGCTAAGCTCTTTTTTCGGGTGTGTCAGTTACTCAACACGTTACTTCTAACGTCTTGCAAATGTGCGTGGTACTTTTGATCGCGCTGAACATCAAGCGAACCTCATCTCTGTCTGGCCTGACTGGGCAACGTCATATTCAAAGTGCAATATTTTCTCACGCAATATTTTATAATATGCCTCGCTTAAAGCGCCCGGTTTGTTTGCCTCGTACTCATATTTCTTCTAGAACTCGTAACTCGACCAAATTTTAGTTCCACTCGCGACTACCGCTTCGTTTTCTTCCTCTCCAGAGAGAAGTTTGCATACCCATCGAGGAACCGGTGGGTATGCCCGACGCCATTTGGGATCGAACCCAGCACCACCAGCATTTATAATAATAATAATAATAATAATAATAATAATAATAATGCTTTATTTCCACCAAATCAAATACAATTTGATAGAGGAGGGGAGAAAAAAAGTGGCTATCCGCTTGACGGAGTTCTCCTCTCCTGTTCAGACGGCAGTGGCAGAAAACGAGGAACTAAATTGAACATCAAGTCATTAAGAACATAAAACGAAGAACTAAATTGAACATCAAGTCATAGATGAACAAAAACATCAATATAAGCAATGTCTGTAAGCGAACAGAATACACAGAAATCAAAAGGGGGTATCAGCAACGAAAAAGGGGTATCAGCACAGTAGACGACCAGTCATCAAATAACAAAAAGGGTGGAGAGCAATTCATAAAACAGGAGTTGATGCATTAGCACTTAATCAAATGAACAATCATGCTACGCAGAGAGGAGATGGTGATTTCACGGAGGTTTACGCCTGCTTCAATTAACTGGTTTTGTAAATACGGTAGTTGGTAATTAAGTCTTTGACGACCGTAGCTAGTTCTTGTGAATGGTAAAACCCATTGTGGTTTGTGGCGATGCGGATATGGTGAATCGGACTGATGCAAAGGAGCCATAGATGAAATGGTGTCAACATGGCGCTTTTGCTCAACTATATACACGCGCAGCAGTCTGTAAGCATAGAGGTTTAATATGGTGATAATATTGAGGTTAGTTACCAAATCCTGAGTTGTGTGTCTAACGGGCAAGTCATAAACTATACGAAGGACTTTTTTCTGAAGTACTAATATCTTGTGTAAGTTAGTATGTGTTGTTGTTGCCCACACTAATGTGCAGTAGTTTAGGTGTGAACAGAACAGGGAATTATATAAGAGAAGTTTGACTGTCTGTGGTAAAATATGTCTGTGGCGTGATAGAAAACCTATAACCTTAGATGTCTTCAACATGACATGACTGACATGGTCATCCCACAGCATATTTTCGTGAAAATAAACACCAAGTGATTTGAATGATTTTACTATTTCAATTTCTTGTGATTTATAAGAGAGAGCTAGTTCTGCACTACAAGTTTTATTCTTCGCACGGAAAATTACAGCTTTGGATTTTGACACATTTATTGAAAGAAAATTTGAGTCTGACCATTCCTCTAGATTCTTTAATATGCGATTAGCATGCATGTTTAGATCATCACAGGTATCACCAGGTATAAGGATAGTAGTGTCATCGGCATAAATGATAAAGCGGGCGGAAGTGTCAATAGTTACAATGTCATTAATGTAGAGATTGAACAGCAGAGGGCCAAGGATGCTGCCCTGAGGGACACCGGTATTAACTGAGCGTTGTGATGATTTGAAGTTTCTAATCTGAACATATTGTTTTCGAGATGATAAATAAGATTTCAAGAGATGCAAAGCTTCTCCTCGTATCCCGTATAGTTCAAGCTTTTCCAAAAGAATACTGTGACTAATCCTGTCGAACGCCTTCGTGAAATCCACAAATATGCCTAGTACTAACATTTTGTTTTCAAAATGTTCTAATATATATTCCTTTTCGTGAAGAAGGGCAAGCTCTGTTGATTTATTCTGTCTGAATCCATACTGTGAACTAGTAATTATGTTATGAGATTGCAGAAATTTTTCCATTCGTATTAGCACGATTTTTTCTAAACCTTTAGAAAATACTGGAAGAATACTAATTGGTCTGTAATTACCAAAGTCATTCTTATTACCCTTTTTATATAGGACAGTCACCTTTGCTATTTGCATATCTGAGGGGAAGGTTGCGGTTTCTAGACATAGGTTATATATATAAGCAAGAGGAGTAGAGATGTATTCAATGATATATTTCACTGGGCGAATCTGGATGTTGTTGACGTCACAAGAAGTGGAGTTTGATAATTCATGGAATGTATGTATAATTTCGCTTTCATCAACAGGTGCAAGGAAAAGAGTGGCAGGGCACCTAGAGATAGATCTATGGTGCAGTTCAGATGCAGGTTGAACATATGGTGTGAAATGAGTGTTAAATGCTTCGGCTAAGTTTTCTCCTACATAATCCTTTCCGTCATGGGTCACCTTATCAATGGTAGCGTTGACATACTTGGCATCAAGGGATCGCAGCTTTTTCCAAAGTATGTCAGGACGGTCGACTGAGCCAAAGTAATTCTCATAATAATGTCTCCTTGCATTGCGGATGTCATTGTTTAACTTATTTCTGTATTTCTTAAATTGTTCAAGAATAGAAATGTTTTTTGATGCAACAAAAGAACTGTACAGTTTGTTCTTCTGTTTTATACGCGCAAGTAGCTCTAGTGATATCCATGGTTTCCGTACGTTCCTACCTCTTCGTTTGTTTTTAAGAGGGAAATGCTTGTTATATATAGAGTTAAACTTTTCTGCAAAGGCTTGATAAGCGTCATTCGCGTTGGTTTTGTTGTATACATCGTTCCAGTTTACACCGCACATCTCCGCACGAAAAGCGTCGAGGGATGCTGCTGTTATGACTTGCATAAAAAATGCATTCTGCTTTCTGAATTTGGGTTTCACAGTCTGACAGAATAAATAGATTCCCATGTGGTCACTCAAATCACAACAAGTTACCCCAGATATTATGGATGAAGGATTGATATTGGTGATAAATAGATCAAGAAGTGTTTCGGAACTGGAGGTTATACGGGTCGGCTCTTTGGTAGTAATCGCCAAACCGAAGCTGCGCAGAATTATACCGAAGTTTACACTATTTGCTGCATTGGATAACATGTCTATGTTAAAATCACCGCTTATGACTAACTCATAATTATGTTCACTTATAAAAGTAAGAAAAGACTCGATGTATTCAAAGAACAAAGAAATGTCACCGCTCGGTGGTCTATAAAACACAGAAAACACAGTATTATTGGTTATTACAGAAACAACTTCCACATCTGAAGACATATAACATAGGTCTTCCACCATATCACACTCAATTCGGTTGTTAGCAAGAATACACACTCCTCCACCTCGACGACAATCACGGTTCATAGAAAACGTTGAAAATGACGGCAAATGGAAGTTATTCGTATTCAGCCATGATTCTGAAATCATAACAAAGTCAAACGAAAAGCCAAAACTCTGGAGTAAAATTTGAAACTCATCTAGTTTGTTGTTTAAGGATCGCACATTGAGATGGAAGCATTTCAATACAGACGAACACAGCCATTGTGGGAGCAACGTGTGGCTTATAGCACTGGGTAACAGATAACGTACGCTTGCAGCCATGATAGAAGTTGTGGTATGGCATTGCACTGAACAGGGAAATTATCATTTGACAAAGTTAGCTAGATCGCGTGCATCGGTGACCACCTGCACGTTGTCGCCTTCCTTCTTGCGGATGAGGACTTTGCCGTTTGAATACCAAACAAATCGGTAGCTATTGCTTTTGGCCCATTCTTTAGTTGTTGAGAGAAGAAGCTTTGCTCGGCGTCTCAGGTTGTCACAGATGTACAGATTGCTGTCCTTCTCTCGGAGCAAAGCTCGCTTTTTCATCCACTCATCTTTGACTGTTTTCCTTTCAAACCGCACTAAAATAGCAAGCACTTTACTTGGCTTAGATGGGAGCCTATGACAAGCCTCAACATCGCTCTCCTCGACCTCTGCTAAATCAACTAGTTTAGCCACCTCATTGACTTTCTGGAGGATGTTTTCCTGGTCAGTTACCGGCACGCCATGTATCTCCAGATTCGTTTTCCTGCTCCTAAACTCAAGGTCATTTATATCAGCATGCAGCTGTCGTATTTCTTCACCATTATTGGCGTTTTCTACATGTTCGAGCCTTTTCTTAATCTGTACAATCCCTTTATCCTGGTTGTCAAGACGATTTAGGATATCATCAAAGTGATCAGACATAGTTTGAATTGAGTGTTCAATGTTGTCGACCTGTTCCTTAAGTGGCAAGAGGGCGTCGAGCTTGCGACTCAGTTCAGCGAACGCGGCAGCTACATTGAAGTCCTGAGACGCGTCTTTTGTATTCGCCGCGCCACTACGGGAAGCCGCTTTTTTGCATGTCGGACAAACAAAATTTTTGCGGCAGTTCCCACTTCTGGTCTTCGCAGACGCATCTGTTAACCCTGAACAATTTTCTGCGTGGTATGGGTATGCGCACTGCTTACATTTAAGAATATTATCAGCAGGTTCAATCTCGAGATTGCAGGCCAAACAAATTTCCTTTTCTGAGTCACTCATGGCAAGCTATAATGTAGCACACTCCGTAAGAAACAACAGCAAAAAAAGAAAACAAAAACAATCTAGCAAGCTTGGCAGCAGCAGTGGTTTGAGCATACGCAGCGAAGAAAAGTGTGGAAAAAGTACCACAAACCTGGGAAAAGAGCACAGGGACTTGTCAAAAAGGTCATTTGGACTTGTCATTTGACTTGTCATTTGAGGTGGATGTCCAGATCTCTAGGCCACCACTGTGGACAAAGTCAGGCCCATAGGATCTTGTAACTGCGCGTTGTCGTAAGTTTCGGGCTGCGATGCGGCTATTGCGATTTCTATCTGACTATGGCAGAGGCAGGATGTTCTACGAGAAAGGAATCCTTACTAACGCTCCATATGAGCCACTCGTATGGAGCTATGAGAATATGGAGTCCATAACATATGGATATATGAAAATCCTTATGCTTTTTGTACGGAATCCATAAGCATTCAGCATAATTCCATACAATTTCTATACACTGTGCGTAACGTCACGTAGAGTCCTTAAGATTCAATACGTTTTTTCCATATAGTCTATACCGGCTCTGTAAGCTTTATACTGGACTCCATATTATCCATATGGTAGCTTATGGATTTATGGGACTCGTCATATGGAAACTTTCAGTAGGGATATTTCTGCCGTACTCTCATTCTGCCGTCGCGCGCTAGTCAACGCAGTCTGCGCCGGACACGCCACATGGAAGTAAGCTGCCATCGGGTATCTAAAAAAATAAGAAAAACAAAACTTTACTAACCGCACACGCTTAGTTTGAAGCATTCAGTTTCACCACTTCCGGGGAACTGACGCAGTCCCGATAATTTCGCTTGCCGCAACAAGAACACTGCTATTTTTCATGATTACTGCGGAAAAGAGAACAAACTTATGAAAATATTCGCACATCTGTCGTAGCCAGCACCAATTTTCTTCCGGCGGCTCCCTGTCCGTGTGTGCCTCATGGCTGCCATTTATTGTCTTTCCGCTATACCGCTCCTGTATGCATCTCACGTACTCTTTGTGTGGATCTGTGCGTTTCAGCGTAACGTTTATCATTCTGCCGTTGCTGAATGTCATTCTTCCTTTGTTCGTATCTCACCCCTTCCTTTTTGTCCTACCTGTATGTAATTTCCTCATTCTTTGTCTCCCTCCCACGCTCACCCTCAGTCATCAGTCATCTCTTTGATCCTTTATCATAAAAGTAATACCTGTCCTTTAGGCTGACTTCTCCTGTACTGATTAAAGTGTTTCCTCCTTCGCTTTGTCACCAGGGAAACAAAAATAATAGCTTCAATTTGTGTAGCGCTGAAAATTAATTGAACTTCTGGTTTTGCCTACTTAAAAGTGAATAAAAGATTAAATACGGGAGCTTTCCAACATACTTACTTCTTAATCCACAGAGCTAACACCTTAAGCTTTTTTATTTCGCATCAACCTAAAATCAGTACTTAATTGCTATCGAAATAAGCAGTTCAAAGACGTGCACACCAACGTACCTACCCTCATTTCTCCTCATTCCCAACCCGTCGTGATCTCGAACCAACCGTCCTCCTGTGTGCCCACAGCCGAAAAAAATCCGGCCGACCATCGCAGCCATGTTTGCCACAGCCGCAGATGGTTTGAGCGGGTCTCGACAAATCCCTTAATTGGATGCGTTGCGCGAGAACTTCGCTTTAATTCCGCGACGTTCCGGGAAAGAAGCGCTGTTCTTTCCGGGAAATAGACGGCATTAACGAGAGCGCCTCTAGCTGCTCACATCAAACAAAGGGCTAAAAGCCCTCGTAATGGTACGGGGAACGCTTCGGCATTCAACCATGGGGACAACGCATACGCACGCGCCCGTGTCTGAGGCGCGTGTAAAGCTCTCTTGTCACTTTGCTTACTTTTCGAGAGCGACGTGCCAAGTTTCGAGATCCTTGGACGATGTGAATCCGCTTGCTCTGCGAAGCCGCGGGTTGTGCTGCAGGGTATTTATAACTCTGCATGGGAGCGTGATGTTAGCCTTGCGTCGTGCAAGCAAGGCCGAGCGAATAGAGGGCTGCCCAGGCACGATGTCCCTTGCCTCCTCAGTGTCTCCCACACACCGCGCGAATAGGCAGCGCATAGGGATCAGCCGAGCCCACTGCCCGAAGCTCTGCGTAGCTAATTAATTATTTAAACTAGAGCAACCAGTTCCGCGCAACTTTAGTCCGCAGCTTGCGATCTCTCCTTTGTTCTTCGCCTCCTTTCAAGTCCTTTGTGATACGTTATATGACGTAAGTGAGTAAGCGCGTGCGTGCGAATGACTGTCGTCGGCCTGCATTTATTAGAACTTTCGCTAACCGAGATTAACGAGCGTCGGCTGTTCACTTTTAGCGCTAAAAAAGAGGGGCGAGGGTAATGAATAAACTATACAGCGGACTAAACTATTAATAAGAACAGCAGTGACCTTCTGTCCTCACAACTACCTTTAAGGCTGCGCCATGGTGGGCTTTAGCCTTGGTTACTCTTTTTGTTTTTGTTTTTCATCTTCGAGGTGATCTTGGGTCGTTGCGCCGTAATTATGTTGTTTAATCATTTGCCATGCAGCGCTGGCTATCGAAGCATGAGTACGAACGCTTTCAGGGCTGCCGTTTCGTAATCATATACTTTCCAGCGGTTTGGTCCAAGACCCTTTTCTCAGTCATTCGACCAAGAAACACCGAGCACCAGTCCACGGGAAACCTTGCACTCATTAGAGAACCGGAGGGTATCCGGCAGCACTGGGGATCTCTCCCACCCTGACTTGAGCGCTTTCGGTCTTCAGCACTATTTCTCTTCACGTCCATTGGTGCTCCTGTCGATATGGATAACGAGACTCTTCGAGAAACCGACCACGTGTATGAATGCTGTGTGCCATCTCCGGCGTGAACGTATCAGGTCAGTTTAACCTAGATCAGAGCTTAACCCGAGTCTAACATCGTCACTCGACGTGACGACGACCCAGCAAAGCAACACCATGAGCCGACCAGGATAAACACATGCTTTCGCACGTCCACTCGGTTTAACTACGTTAAAACCCTACCACTTTTTTGCTCAGGCCACCGCGCCACCGAGCGACCTGCCTCTACGCTACCATTTTCCTCCACGCGCTGTCTTCGCTATCGCCGTCTTTAATCCTCCGCTGCGCTCTGCGCTAGCTTTGTTTTGCCATCCGATACGTAGTTTCGTTCGGTTCACTTACAAAAATTTTTCAGACAGCCTACAGACTTTCAATAAACTCCTGTCTATAAAGTCTATAGACTTTCTGTAGATAAATCCTAGAGAGAGTCTATAGGCAATACAAACGCTATAGACAGTATACAGACAATCTACAGATTTATGGCCATGCAATTCTAGTAGACTCTTTCTATAGATATTCTATAGACTATGAATAGACAAAAATAAATATATATAGGTAGGCAATAGAGTCTATAAGAAGTCTATAGGATGTCTATAGACCATTTTTATAAGGGTTACGCCGAGTCACGCCGCCCAACGCACGAACGGGTGCCTTTAAGAGCTGCGCTTAAAACGTTGTCGTTTTTATTTTGGAACTATTTGGTAGATTTCGCAGTGGCTATTCATTCGATTTATTCCAGACACGAATGCGTACGAGGCCTTAACCCCGGACATGGTTGCACTGTTTCGCTAGCATCCTTGTTTGCCAACTGCCTGATCTACCGCGACTGAAACGTGATGATCTGAAAACCGTATCGCTCTATCGCCTTGGAATCGATTAGTTTTCCAGCAATCAGCCACAACTAGGGCATTTCCTGAAAAGAATCTTTTTTTTTTCTCTCTCTCTATTTTGCAAGAAACATTAGGGGTTCGAGCAGTAACTTTTACATGCAAACTGCCACGAGTTTAAAACGTGTCACAACCTTATTTCTGTTAGATGGCTCCTGTCTGAGGCGCAATAGCGTCGGAAAGAGAAGCAGAAAGAACGTTTGTAGCGGAATGCATCAGCCAAATGTGCTAAGTTCGGTTTATTGGAAAAATGCACACACGGGCGTTATTCAACCGCCTCCTTCCGTATGTCCTTGCCTTCTTTGCAATTTAGTGATATCTGACTTTGGCTTAAACATTCATTGTGTTTTTTTGGAATTGTTCAACGAAGAAATAGAAACCAAAATACAATTATATTGCATGCGCCTTCTCAACAGCAGAACAGCCTAATGAAGGTGAGGAAGCGAGTTTCCCATTGATAGCCATGAGCAACAAAGAGTGATTAGAACAGACTAAATGCGACAATCTTCCTTCCCTAGTTGCCTTAAGTTACACTTGCTTCGGACCTAGTTGCCGCTTTATCAAATGTCTGCATTTTTTTTTCCAGTGAGGCTTTCCGCAGCTTTCGACACTTTTCTTTTCGCGTTAAGTAGTCAGTCAATGATGCTAAGCTTAGTTTAAGCGGTAGACTCTTCACGAACCGAGCTTTTTGTGCAATGAATTACCAAGGCCTTAGCTTCTAATGCGAGCGTGCACTAAAGAATGAGGCAATGAAGGAAAAAAAGATTGTTTTCATCTTCATCGAGTCGTCGTAAACAGGACGCATATAAAACTAGTTAAGTATTGCATTAATGGCGTCTGTTAGCAGTCGATAAAAATTTTCGGCTCAAGAACAGTGCGGAGCTAAACGTGGTATCGCACTACGCGCTGACAGAACCGCGTAAACCTTCGATGCATGCGGCGATTTTAAGCGACTGCTTTTTTTTTTCTTACTGACTAGTTATAGGTTCCGCAGCTACACCTAGCACCAATCCAAAGCTTCTTGTAAGCGATAAACATTTAAGGCTGTCCTTTTTTGCTTGTTACTAAGTTTCATGCCCTCTACCAGCTGAAACCCAACATAAAATGCGCCTCAAGAGGCAACAAAGCGAGGTTTCTCAATTAACCGTGAACCGCGATATGGCAGCAAGCGAAATAGCCTGACACCCACCCCTACGAAGGAGTCAATAAACCTCAACTCAAATATCTCTCCAAGCGGGCGTCGGTGCAGAGCAAAGTAGGCGGTAATATCGTTCCACTAAAGACGCGTAGGAGAAGAGCGGTAATTAAAAGATGATCCACTTACGCCTACCCTACCGATGCGCGAGGGCTAAATCACGCGGCGCATATTGCCCGAAAGCCGACTCAACGAGCGCTTTTAGAGAAAATTGAGTTGGGAAAGGGGGGGGGGTGCTAGCCCGACGAAAAATCTGAGGCTTGCTTTTCACGGGGCGGCAGGAGCCGTGTCAAAGCCCCCACACTTTCGGTAAGCAGCTGAGCAGAAACGTACACCAACGCTATGAACCCAAAGAAAGCCAGAAAGTCGTTGCATAATTCGGCGAATAAAAAACAGCAGGTAAGGTGAAGGTGCTTGCTTGATAAAATATTTTTCCTGGACATTGCACTAACAGTTTAGTTCAGGCGGAGAGCCCAAGCTCATTTTGAGATCCCTCCTAACCTGATCTCAATGGCCTGTGTGGGAGAGATAATGCTTGCGTATTTTTATTATGCCACGCACGCATGTGTTTTAACGTGTCCTGATTTTTTTTAATTGCGTATATTCATGCAAGTTAGTTTTGTGCCTTCCAATTTACACGTGCTCACTATTTGTTCTCCCAACATTCTCATTAAACGATTAATCGACTCCGGCCCTGGCGGCCGAATTTCGATGGAGGCGAAATTCTAGAGATCCGTGTACTGTGTGATGTCAGCGCACGATAATGGTCGAAATTTCTGGAGCCCTTCACTACGATTGCCTGAATCGCTTTGGGACGTTAAACCCCCATAAACCAAACAAATCTCCCTATGTGAGCTTAACGAAGTAGAATCGACATTTTAGCTAGTTGGTAGTTGGTATAGCATCAGCTTGACGAGTTTTTTTTTTTTTTTTATGCAAACCTCTCCTATCTGAGACACCGCTGGTTTCGCATTTATCTCCGCAAGGTTTATGAAGGACACATATTTTAATAACCCGCTTGAAAGTACAGTGAGTGAGGTCGGTACAAGGTGTCCCTTCGAAGATCCATCCTCTTGGAGTGTTATAGAATTAAGTTGTGCATGAAGTTCCTTCTGTGCCCGCTCCCTCCTTTCCCAAGTGCTGTTTCGTAAACTGCCGCGAAGCAGGTAACGGGCAGCACCATCCAACGCAACCGCAACCCGCTCGTATAGATGACAATAAATGTCATGTGAGTCCTACCCGCGTATACATCTTAAGCGTGATCATTGTAGTTTCAGCTACAGATAACTGTGGGCGTAAAGAGAACTGACAGTGAGATGCCCACAACGATGAAGCAACAAACAAACGTTCTTGTTTCGATACCAATCCCTCAGGACCCCTGTAATGACTCAGATTAGGTTTTCTGGTACTGATGAAAAATAAACGAGGAAAGCACAGCAACAGGTTGTCGGTGAAACCTGCAGTTCGAGGACTGTTTTCAAAAGCATCTGGGCTGCGAGAAAGCGTACTCGGGCCTGCCATACGCAAGCTTTCTCATCGTAGGTGGATAGCCACTGGCTCTTCAGTGAAAAAAAAAAAAGGCTTTATTCTTGCATAGTTTTGGTCTCAACCAAGGCTTCGCTATGATGGACTGGCAGCGAGTTGCGCTACTGGTTTCTATTCGATAACATTATTGGATCGATTATTCCGGCCCATGGTAATTAGTTTATACTACACGAGGTGCAGTCGCCGGAACAGGTTTATGTTCAGGGACTCGCCGAAATGTTCGGTCTTGCGGTACTTCCAATGCCTTGGAGAGCTGCGTTATTTAAGCTGTCACCGCTCGATCTAACACTCTAGCTGAGTGCGCATTGTTGCAAGGTTAAATAAAAAAATCCGGAGCTTTAAAGTACGCCGAACTCAAAGAAGGCGGCTGCAACTCTGCTCTAAACGTTCAATTTCCACGAGAGCATTGCACCCGTTTTCACTGTGTAGTACATTAAGTCTAACTAGTCTCTAGAACTGTTCCCGAAATTATGTGACTCCATTCAGCCTTCAGCTCCTAGAACTTACACGATTCACATGTAGCAAACACAGAAGGCGTCAAGCGTCATGGTGAGCGTGATAAACGCCTGCTGCATGTCTTTCTCGGCAGTTCTTAGTTTTTGTAGATTTGTTAAATAATTATGATTGTGAGCGATTTTTGCTTCCCCTCGGTCTGTGCAAACAATTCTTCAAAACCTCATCATTTTGTCTTAAAATTGCAAGTCATCAGCCGGACTAACATTTTGAAGATAAAAAATAATAAAATAATAATCTCCTCATCCCTTCGGAGAGAAAGATGAGCAAGTTAAATAGATCTTGCCAACCGCAAACGGTTACCTTGTGGTAAACCTGTACCCCCCCCCCCTTCGTGTTCGACGCGGCCGACCATCATCACCGTGCGTCACGACAGCAGCGGCTGCGCGTGGAGTGAAGTTTCCGTTGTGGGGTAAGCGGAACCAGCGACGGGAGCGCCATCTCGGAAAGGCTACGCGGAGCTCCGCAGAGCCGTTGAGAGTCGCTTCGGGATCCGGCCAGCGTCACGAGTGGTTGCAGCCGCACGAACTCGTCACCTTCCGCGGCAGACGCACGGAGATCCGTCGTGTCTTGCCGCTGGACTTTTGGTTCCAGGCAGCGAAGCGAGCACAGCAAACGCGCACTCTCCTCTCTCTCCCAGCAAATGCTCGGGGATGGCTTTCTCCCAAAGAATGCGGCGCGTACGGGAAAACCCGGCCGCCATTGTCGGCGCGTACAAACGTTCGCCGCCGATTCCCTCCGAAGTAGCGCCCTTGCCCCAGCCAGTAAGTCGGAAACCCTTCTTACGTCAGCCTCCTATTTGCGAGGAACGCCGCGTTGAGGTGTTGTAGCTAGCCGGCCCGCTCTGTGTACTAATTGCAAATGTAATAAATAGCATATGAGTGTTCTCGCTTTGTCGTCCCTCCCTTTGTTCCCTCGAGCACGAACCCCTCCGCGGTTAGCTAGCGGGAACGCTGCATCCGCGGAGTGGAAATGGGGGGGGGGGGGGGGGGGGGGGCGGAAGGTTGTTCCCCATATTTCCACAACCTAAGCACGCGCATTGAAGCAAGCTTGCAGAAAATGAGAAAAGCTCTCTGCTCAAAAATAATTGTTACTCGGGAAAAAACAAATTCTCGTAGCGTTTCCTATGCTCCATGTTTGTGTTAATTGAAAAGAAAGGAGTATTTGCCAATTACCCCTCGGACTTATAACTACTCCTCCTGGGGGTGTTCACTGTAACCTCCAAGTGCGCTCTACACCAGCGATAACTGAGTCGCACGCTGTAGGCACAGAAGTGAACACCGTTTCCTGCGGCAAATCTCTGCGTTCATGGCCAGAAATTTCGCTGCCAGGGTGTGAGGCGAGTGCCACTAAGTAATTGTTGAAGGAGTCAGTGACCTGAAGCATATGCTCCTATGTAATAGTGGTAGTCCCCAAAGTCTCTCTCTCTCTCTCATTTATATATGATCTCTGGGCCATTCTGTGTCTGGTACCTCCGTTACCTCAAGCTCCGTGGCCTGTGCCCAACAGGATATGCACGTGCACTAGTTGCGTGTCATTACGTTTTCATATGCGTTTATAACTGCCTGCAATTTGGTTTCTCGCCGCTGTCTAAGTGCAATCTATACAAATCTCAGACTCCTGCTCTCATCTGTATCCCATCTGTCTCTTCTTAAGAGCTGGTTCTAGACATGTAGCAAAAGCGACACCTGGCGCCACATTTTGAATTGATTTTTATCTTAAAAGGCTGACAGGTTTCTAGGGAAAGACTAAAAGCAGCAGCTTTTTTTTGTTGCGAAAGCAACACTACGCGAGTCGCCGAGCCATTTTGCGGAGCTGACGAAAGGCCATACTGCGCATGCGCGAGGACGGTGCACAGCTGGCGCGCCACCGCCATCGCTGCGCGGGTGACTCAGAGGTGCCACCGCCGCGCTCGCCAATTGCGCATGCGCAGTAGCGGCGCATAGCTAGCGTGCCGGGGCCGCCGCCGCGCACTCTCCATCGCCTCTCTGTCTCTCCTCGTTGTTTTCGCAATCCTCCAGGTTTACCCACACCTAAACCACTGCCATTTTTTTTTAAACGCGACGCGTGGCTGTAGCTGACTCCGAGCGTACTGCCAGCCTTTACCCGAGTGCTATATTTCAACCCGTATGAAAATATATATCTTGAATCTACTTATTTGCAGTGTTCGCCCATCCTGTGCCTTCTTTTGATATCCAAAGTTGCTCTTTACATGTCTATGCTCTACGTAGTGGACTCTCGTTAAACGGAACCTCAAGGGACCGAGAAAATATGTTCCGTTTATCAGGAGTTTCGTTTAGAGAGAGAATAGGTTCAGCATTGCGCAATCCGCTTCCGCGTGATCCCTACGCGGCTGGCGCGCGCGCGCGCAGTTGGCAGTCTCAGCGGATCTCAATTTGCGAAATCTAGGTAATAAGGAGAACGGTACACTATGAGAACAAACTTTATTAGAGAAAAATAAGCAGTGAATTTTTTTTCCAGTAGTACTAGTACTGAAATTTAAAAAAAAAATGTCAAAAGAGTGGGAATTACCACTTATTGGCTAGTGAAAAAGGATTTTATATTTGCTTGTTTGAGCTCTCGCAGCCGTTTTTTGTTAATGGCATCACCCATACTTGACAGGCTGTGCAGAAACACTTCCGAACCTTCTTCTCGTTGGAAGAAACTCTTCAGCATTTGGACTGCCGATTCCGCCTGCGCAGGTGTCACCACAGGATCAGAGTCAGCGGTCTCGTTTTCAAGCTCTTCCTCCTCGTCTTCACTTTCATCAGGGGGGCAGACATCAGCTATAATGCTGTGCACGGTATTTTCTGGGCACGTTGCCACATCGCCGTCGATCTGGACATATTCATCAAGTTGAATGCCCATCGCAGCACAATTCTCTAGTAGCAAATCTTCCTCGGCTGCGTCGTGAACATCATCAGGCTCACTCTGTGTGCTGGGTTTTTCTGTGGTTGCGGCAAACCCCGCATGCCTGAAGCAGCTGGCAATGGTGGTTGCACTAACCTGCCGCCAAGCATCATCCAGGATCCATAGGCTGCAGCAGTGCTGTGGTGTTCGCTGGCAGGAATTCCAGCTGTATGGACTTCAAACCTGGCACAGTTCCGTGTCCAGGGCAGTTATCCACCAGGAACAAAACTTTCCGCTTGTTGCGAGAGAAGCGCGCATCCTCGCGATAAATCCACTCACTAAAAATGGCTTGCGTCATCCACGCCTTGCCATTGGCCTGGTATGAAACGGGCAAGGTTGCGACGTTTTTGAAGCAACGAGGATGCTTCGATTTGCCGATCACTAGCGGCTTCAACTTATCGCTGCCCGTCATGTTTGCACCGATAAGGACGGTCAGCCTGTCCTTGCTCAGTTTCCCTCCGGTGCATTTCTCTCCTCTAAATGATAGCGATTTTGAGGGGAGCAACTTGTAAAAGAGTGCAGTCTCATCTACATTGTAGATGTTCTCTGGATCGTATTCCTCCAGAATCTCGGGCAGCCGTCTTTCTCGCCAGTCTCCGCATGCCGTCGCGTCAGCAGCGGCAGCTTCCCCTGAAACAGCACGAAACACCAGTCCATTGCGCTCTTTAAACCGGGTCAGCCACCCCTCGCTGCACGAGAAACCCTCGATGCCGAGGTGAAGAACAAATTCTTCCGCTTTTGCACGAATTAGTGGCCCGCTGATTGGGATGTTTTCACTGCGGGCTCTGCGCAGCCAAAGCACCAGGCATTTCTCCAAGTCTTCGTGGTCAGCCGCTCGCAGTCGTTTTCTTCACTCTCGAAGTCGTTGATGATCTCCATCTTCCTTTCCAACGCAAGTGCATTGTGCGGTCGTTTTTGCGCTGCCATCGGACCGAACAAAAGTTCTAGGGCTTAGGCCTAACTGAACACAACCGCCGTGAACGCGAGCGAGCGATGCGGAGGGCAGTGAGCAAACCGGAAACCGCCGGAGACGGAAACCGGAGAGGTGACGCGGGGAGGAGGAGGAGGGGAGCATTGATGCGTACCGCGATGGCACTGCGCTTGTCCAACTAGTTGCGGTTTCGAGTTTTTCGGTTCCGTTAACGCGGTGGTCGCAAAATTTGAGTTCCGATTAACGAGATTTTTTTTACATTGGCTTAATACAAAACCAACCAATCGCGAGGCGTTTGTTCCGTTTAAGCGGTAGTTCCGTTTAACCGATTTCCGTTTATCGAGATTCTACTATATGCTTTTAAAAATTTTAGAATGCTTTGCCAAGATGTCTCAACTCTCAGCCTGCGTTATCTTGTTGTTCTTTCATTTTTGGGGGGAGATTTCTTAGAACAAGAGAAAACCTACAGCATCGGGAGGAAGGGTACATTCTTATATTTAGATGTCGTAGCGATACATTTCGTATTAAATGTCGCATATATAAGACTTTTGCCTGTTTCTATTTTATCACACTACATGCATTAACAACAAAAACTAGTGGTACAGTTTTTCACGCACCATGAAATATAGCACACATGACCGAACGATGACCTCATGTTATAAATGGCAAAATAATGCATTGCACCAAACCGGAGTCAACAAATGCGAAGTAAGCTTTCCGGGACATTCCCTGGGACGAACAACTTTTTGGACGCATCCGGTTATGGAAACGTTCTCCGGATCTGTTAAGGAAAAATGAGCAGCTCCTGGGGAGATCCCAAAGGTCAAGACTGGATATTAGTTCGACATTTTGAGCACGTATTCTGCTTGTTGCGATAGATATCACATATAAATATATAAGGATATCAAGTTCTTGGATCGAAACGTCGAATAAAGGCGTTAAATGGTGTTTCTTCTTCGTAGCTGGCCTTTTTTATTTTTTAATTCTAGAAGATTTCAAAGCCTAATTAAAAATCATCTGACCCTCTGGAAGTACAAATTTTGTCCGACGACAATAAAAAAGGACAGATTAATACTGAGCAACAAATTCGGCCTCAAGTTCTTACTCCTTCATGTCCCATTATTGTCTTAAAACTGCCGATATTAGAATGCATTACTTTTCCAATAATGTTTATCTTTTGGTCCGAAGTAATAGCAACCAAAAAAATTTTGAACTGTTTCCAACGGTAAAAGTTTTCTACTTTACTGAAAAAATATTCAGGTTCCACAAATTTTTATTTTACTTTATGCGGGGATCCAAACTAGTGATTTTGCGAAATCGCGAAAGCGACATTTTTCTCTTTGTGGGATATACGATTCTTTTACGAAAAACTACAGCATTTTTTGCAAAACTAAGCTCCAATCACTTATGTCGATGCATTCTCTCATCACACATAAAAATTTCACTGAAAACCAAAAAATTGTCTTCAGGCCTCGATTACCGTTTTTACCTCAACACATCCATATATTCTCTTAAGTGTAAGAGGCACAGATTCATAACAATGCCACGCATGTTCTATGCCACGTTATTTTGGGTGAGTTGCTGAGGCGCTTTCATGGGGAGCTGTTCACGTAACGGCCACTCATCTTAATGTTCATGACTGCTAAGGAAACAAACGTCCCTCAAATAAAAACAAATATTACCGCTGTACACAGCAGGCGAGGAACGACCATACAACATAACAATATTTACGAAACACTTATTTCGAATGTCATGAGCCGGCTTTTCTTTCTCGCAAGACCACACCCATAGGCTGCCATCAATCACACTTCTGCACAGAACACCGACATAGAGAGAGAGAAAACTGAAACTTAAGAAAAGAAAAAAGTTAGTACAAATAGCATAAACAGCAATAAAGAAAACAACGACGTGCAGTAAACAACAGGATAAGCAGACATCTAAAAAAAAAAACCAGCCCATATGGGGTTCAGGGGTTGAGACACGCGGAGGAAGTGAGTTTCTAGACGTGGTGTTGGCTTTCCTTTCTTTCTTTATTTCCTTCTTTCCTCCTTTCTTTCTTTCTTTCTTCCTTTCTTTCTTTTCTGCTTTCCTTATTTTTCTTTCCTTCTTCCTTTCTACCTTTATTTCTTTCTTTCTTTGTTTCTCTCCTTTCCTTCTTTCTTTCTTCTTTTCTTTTCCTTCTTCCTTCCTTCCTTCCTTTCTTTCTTTCTTTCTTTCTATTTCTTTATTTATTTTTATTTTTCAGTGTCCTTCTTAGAATACCGCAAGCTTTATATAGACACCTAGTAAGTATTGCCGTGGTATTGCCTTAAACCCACGGCTTTAGAAAAAAAAAATTCTGCAGCGAGCCCGACGAAGTGATGTGCCACGACTGCAGTGTCAGGACTTTTCGGAGCTGCGCGGGAGGTACCTCATGGAGCTCCTGTTGCGATCGGCCAAACATCGTACAGACACACTGCAGCGCCTTCCCTCTGGTCTGGGGAAAAAATTGCGGAATTCGTTTCGTACGGCCTGAGCGACATGCTTTATGATAGTCGGCGGCGACCGAACCAACATCCGCTCAGGCCTCTGTGACAGCGCTGGGGCCGCACGCCCACACTGATGCTTCGAGCAAACTGCAAGTGAAGAGCATGTAATAAGCAGCGTATGTCAGTGAAGCTATCTTCATAACGTGTGTAAATTTGTAGGGGCTATTGCGTTACTAGGTGCCACTCATTTTCAGAAATTCTTACATCTTTAAAGAAACTCGCAATAAACAATATTAATGTGAAGAGTTCGCTGAGGAAGTGAACGGCGAGCTGATTATGTTAAAATGTATTATAAAAATAAAAAAACTTGTCAGTTTTTCAAGTTATGCTGCTCCAGATTTGACTGTGCCCGTCATTTTGCGCGATAGTCTTGTCGTTCTAAGTTTTCTGCGCACACTGAGCTTTGTTGGGATCATTTCAAATTAAAATAACTTGAAAAAATTGCGAGCCGCTCATTTGAAGCATTCAAACATTCCTTACATCTGTAACGTGTTATTGAACCATGTGTTTATGAGCGCAGTGAACAACTGTTTAATTGTCAAAATTAATACTTACGAAGCAACTCGATCAAAGCATCGTGCCTAAAATAGAAAAAAGTGAAATAACGCACGGCGTAATTGATATTTCGTTGTTGTGAGCCGCATTATTTTATTTATTGTATCGCGTGTCTAAAAAGCACCTGTTTCTAAAAAAGCACCAAAGTGAATATCAAAGCACTGCAGGTGGTAACTATCTTTGTCTCTTCTTTCTCAGCAAACAATCAAGCTTTCCAGTCAAGACGTCTGTACGTCGACCTATACAAGCTAAACCCTATGGCCGCTTTCTCTAGCTCCCGACTCCCCGAACGCCTTGCTTCCCTAACTTCCTGCCCTTTGTTGTCTCTGCAGTCCCCATTCTTTCCTTTTGTCAGCATATCTTCCCTCACTCTCTCCCCAATCCCGCCGTTTTATCTCTGCGGTTATTCTTATTCGCGTCCCTTTCACAATGCCTTGTTTTCATTTTCTAACCTTCGCTGTATCGCGCGCACCCTACTGCTTGCCACCAGCGAAAATCACAGCCCGAAGACAACAAAGACGACAGCTTCTTATCGAGCCGCCAAGCTAGCAAGACACGCTCAAACAAGGCAAGAGGACACAAGCGGTCTACTTAATTCAAGTGGCTCCCCTGACGCCTTCGTTGGCGGGCTTTCCTCGCGTTCTAGGCTCCGGCGTTGGTGGGAAGAGCAGACAGAAAAAGACGGCCATCCGTTCCCCTGTCGGCAGAAATGTTCGAAACAAACGGGCGTAGTTGTTGCACTCCTCTCCGGGGACTTTCGCGGCCCGATGATTCATGGCAGCTGCTCAAGTGCATAAGCCTCCACTTGGCTCTGGTCAATCGGTTTCTCCCCTATAGCCTTCTGGATTAGCGCCGTGATCTGGGCTTTTGAGTCGCATCTGCCATCCTCCCTGCTGACTCCACTGCGTCCGCCCCTCTTCGCACCGTTTCTCATCCGCGGAAGCATTTTTTTCTTCTCCTCTCTAGATTGTATTTCATGTGCGGAAACAAAATAAACCCCGAATTTATTTAGCCCATGAGCGCATTGCCTTTTAAATCTTTCCTCGCACTTACCACGCAAAAATAATGTTTGACCCGCGAAACGGCTTCTCTGGGCAAAGAGGTCAGCTGCCGTAAAAGAAAAAAAAAAGACTCGGTGTACCCTCCATCGAGAGGATTGCCTGATCACGACTGATTAAAAGTAGGGGTCCTATTGAACATTATTATTAGTACGACATATGTAGGTGAATATCGGCAAACATATCGACAGATTTCACTCTGTTTAACGGTTATTCAAAGAAGCGAAGTCAGAAACGACACTCTTCTGCGCGCTATCACTGACTCAGCCCTTTAGCTTATTTCTCTGTTAATGCGATAGCATTGCAAGACCAATGGGGCCAAAATGCTTCGTCGGTCATAAAATTCGCCCATTGGCTGAAGGGAAGTGACGTCATCAAACCGGAGCATTCCCATTGGCTGGAGCTCCGGAAGAAACGGCACCAGACAGGAAGTGACATCACTTCCTGTAAAGACATCAACTGCTGATAATGCTATCGCATTGCCAGCACGTTATAGAATAAGGTCCCCTTGTTAAATTTTGTGCGACGGCTTTCCTTTTATTGTGGAGCGCTGCTCATCGTAGCATAAATGTGCGCTTGTAAAAGTTTGCACGCCTAACCTTTCTCGCTCGTTTTGAACAGATTTGTTTAATTTGAAAGTTCATGTTATAGGAGATAAATTTACGTGTTTAGTGGCTTTTATCATTGCCATGGGTCCAACAAACTTTTCTCGAAAAACTGAGCTACCCCGCGATTCTAGGAATACCGCTTCATAAAGCGAGTTTAGTTATAACAAATTCCTTAAGCTTTGCTATATTTGTTTAGCCGTGAAATGGAAGAGTAGTTCACATCAGCATCTATGTCCATAACGATTCGTCAATTACTTATTTGTCTTATTTATTGTTTTTCCATTGATTGTTTTTCTTTTTTGTCTGAGCTTTTAATGAATGGAACAAAAAAACAAAGCTTGGTTTGGTTTGGTTTATGGGGTTTAACGTCCCAAAGCGACTAAGGCTATGAGGGACACCGTAGTGGAGGGCTCCGGAAATTTCGACCACCTGGGGTTCTTTAATGTGCACTGACATCGCACAGTACACGGGCCTCTAGGATTTCTCCTCCAAAGAAATTCAACCGCCGCGGCCGGGATCGAACCCGCGTCTTTCGGGTCAGCAGCCGAGCACCATAACCACTGAGCCACCGCGGCGGCTAAAAAAAAAGTTAGCTCTCGTAAGAAACGACGCAAAAAAAAAAACAACAGCCATACAGCGATGATCATTCTGATAGAGCCCAAGCTCACTATTGGGTCATGCCGGAAAACGGAGACGAGGGTACGCCGCAGAAATAAGGCACTACCTTAATTTCGGACGTAAGTGAGTTAAATCGTTTCACTCAGTTATGGAAAACAACGCCAGATTAAAAAGTCTCCGGAATCTCCGAAGGCGTGATGACAAAAGCAGTGTCTTCACACAAAAGGCAAGAAGAGGCACTCAACACAGTGTCGCTTCCTGCGTTGTTTGTGCCGCTCCTTGTGTCCTGTGTCAACGCGCTGTTTTCTCATAACGTTCTAGAATCTGCGCCAACTAGCCCGACTACACACTGTTGTCATGCGCTCCTTCCAGTGTTCCTCGAAGTCTTTCTTCATGTTGGCCCAACGTAAACGCGGGTTAATGACATCCTAGTCGAAATCAAGAGGAAGAAATAGGCTTGGGCAGAGCACGTAATGCGAAGGCAAGATA
This sequence comes from Amblyomma mixtum, assembly GCF_055824585.1. Lineage (NCBI taxonomy): Eukaryota > Metazoa > Arthropoda > Arachnida > Ixodida > Ixodidae > Amblyomma > Amblyomma mixtum. The sequence continues at coordinate 157,120,186 of NC_143017.1, read as the reverse complement.
ACCGCTGGTCCTTTAAGGGTAATGGAGTGGATTCCAAGAGAAGGCAAGCGTAGCAGGGGGCGGCAGAAAGTTAGGTGGGCGGATGAGATTAAGAAGTTTGCGGGCATACGGTGGCCGCAACTGGCAAAGGACAAATTTAATTTGAGAGACATTGGAGAGGCATTTGCCCTGCAGTGGGTGTAGTCAGGTTGATGATGATGATTATGATGAAACTTTGCAATCCCTCAAAGTGGACTCATCATAATCATCAGCCTGTCTACACCCACTGCAGGGCAAAGGCCTCTCCAATGTCTCTCAATCAAATGGGCCTCACCATGCCATCTGCTAGCTAGTTTAGCTCTTTTGGCAGAGCCACTTTCCAGGACGGGCGTTTTCCCCGGGTTCGAACCATGGGCCTGGCCTGGATAACATCTTCAGCTGCGATGCGTCTGAGAAAGCTGCATAGTTTTCCTCTGTAGCTGCGTAGTGGCGCAAAGGTGGGTGCTAATGAGTAATAACTTCCTCGTTGGAGGTTCGTGTGCTTGCAAAAATAACGCCGTCACCAAATTGACTGCTCTCTCACTTCTACTTTCTCTTGCCGCCACCCCTCCTAGCCACACACAGCGTCCCACCACGCTGCCTTCAAATGACTCGTGTGGTTCAAACGCCCACACGCGTGCCTAGACCCCTGTAATCCGTGATCACCTCAGGTCCTCCCGATGGGGCGCAGCGGAGGCAGGAAGCCAAGTGTGATGCACTGTGGCACCTCACGAGCCGTACCGCTTGCGTCGCTCCCAGGCCCCCCGTCAAACATGGGCCAGCCGTCGCGTAGCATAATGACATCGCTTTCCTCTTCAGGACGACCGGACTATACGCCTGCGGCAGTCATCGATTTCTGGTACGATAAAATGTTTTCGGTGATGCGTCATGAATCAACCCAAACGATGACATAGTTCTTTCTTTCTTTCTCTCTTTCTTTCTTTATTTATTTATTTATTTATTTATTTATTTCCTTCCTCCTTTCTCTCTTTCTTCCTTCCTTTCTTTCTTTCTTTCCTTCTTTCTCTCTATCTCTCCTTTCTTTCCTCCAGGGGTGCAGCACTCTGTTATCGCATAGATACAGCATATATCTGTGACGTTATTGATCACTGGAGGGCGCCACCGCGTCGGTAAATAAAAAGGCACGCATGACTGGGCTAGTCAGTGCGTGGCATGCCCTCGACTGGCGTGTTGTTCTTCACTCTTGGCCGGGAAATGTTCCCGGCCCGGCTTATCACAATATCAATACCACCATCATCATCATCATCATGACCACGGTTATGCACACTGCACGACAAAGCCTTCTATAATTTATCTCCTATTATCCCTGTCCTGAGCAAGCAGCAACCACCTCTAATCTCTTAATCTGATCTCCCTCCCTACTTGGCTCTTTGCTGCGCCCTGCAAGGGTTCCTTCCTTTGGAATCCATTCTAGTACCCTGAGGGACCACCTCTTATCTGCTGTCCGCAGGTTGAAAGCTTCCTTATCTGCCGCCAACTTCACGCGGTGGAGTATCACAGGGAGGATGGACGTAGAGAATTCGCTTAGGGAGAAGGTGAGAGAAGGCCTAACTTGGACGGGGTGAGAGTAAGGCAGACACATTTCACGAGGTGTGTCGTGAAACGTTCTCGTAACTGACACAGCACAGTGGACGTTTTCAACACAAACCTTTACTCCTCCTGCTTGATATATGACGTAAATCGTACAAAGTAGGTATCTTCAACGTCAACCTTTACTCTTCTATATGACGTAAACAATATTTATGGATAGCTCGCTACCGACAAACAGTGCGAGCCCACGTTCAAACTATGCGGATTTACGAAAAGCGTCGCTCAGCACTTCAAGTTTGCTCAACGGCCTGCAGTCACACAGCGTAGATTTTTTGCATTGGTGCAAAGAATGCAGGCGCAGCAGAGGCCGCAAACCCCTAAAAGAGGTGTGTGCATACAAACGTTAAGGGAAAATGCCGTACGGCTTCACTGACAGCTTTTTTTTGGAATTCGAAAGCTTCCGGGACGCACGGCAAGCTTTGTTCGAGCAGAATCCATGTCGAACTCACGCACGCACGCACCCCCCCCCCCCCCCCCCTCTCCACACTCACACACACGCATGTTATCGCAAGCTGTGCGTCAATTTTAGAGCATCTCCTGAAAATGCGCCTGCATATTATTTTCAAGAACTGCCAAATGATGCAAGAGAACAAATTTTTATAACTTGTTCACTACATTTTTTCGCCGGAGTGATTGCAAAAAACAAAAGGAAACACGAGATCAGAAACTAGAAGCAGATTTAATGCGCAATATTTTCAAGTTATCGAAATCCTTTCCATTAAGTTATTTTGGAGTGTGCCTAACCTAACACATTTCTGAGACGAAGTCGAATTCAGTTCAGATTGCTGGTAGACGTCAGGGTTGCTTGCCACCTATGTTACGCCGTCCTGTAGTACTGAGGTTGCTGTATCTTTATACACAGTGGGGTTCGAACCAAATGAGCGTCAAATGATAACTGCCGTGTGATATGGGCGCCCATGCACCAAACACCGTCTCATAACTTGCGCGAACAAGCGCCCACAAAAATATATTCAGCATACGTTACAGCAGGCAACTCTGAAAAACTTGCTCAACGCCAACAAGGGTTTCGAAAGCACACAGATGCTTCGCTTAAGCAACTGAAATTTTTGAACGGTTTTTTTTTCACCTCGATAGGCAAGTTGTAGGAGCCTCGCATCTCTCTCAATTGCGCAACATAAAAGCGCCATGCAAATCTACAAAAAACTAGAACTATATCACCGTGCAGACGCCGTCGGAACTTTTGTGCTTTTACGGACGATCACGGACGCGCTCGCCCAGCGCTTTAGAACTCAAAAGTACTTATGCCTAGAGTCGGGTGACGTTTTAAATGCGTTTTCACGCTATTTGTATACAGAAGCGACGCCGTATTCAGCCCTTGCTTTTCGCCGCGCGTTAAAAAGCCATTTCTCACGGTTGCAACATGCCTTTTTGTGCACCCACACGTCGCTGCGTTTCATATATCCAGCGGGCGCAGAACCCTGCCATGCAAATGAGCGATTTTCTGAAGTAAGGGCGCAAAACACATTAGCATTGTAACGCTAGAAAGCAGAGAGCAGGAGGTGAAGAATGTAACTAGAAAACAAAAACAACGGGAGAAATAGGGAAGTGAAAAAGCCTTGCACCATCGTTCGTTTCACTAACGCCAGCTCGTTACACGAGCCCTAGTTGTGGGTATGAATTCACATTAGCGAACCGATGCTTGGATTTAGACTGCGTCAAAATTCCTCCGCTGTCGTCAAGCGTTAAGCAGTTGAATAAAGAGCTGAAAACGAGCTCTGCGTTTCCGCGGGGAAAAAAAAGTGAAAGGAAAGCGGGGGAAATAGATGACTGCGACCGCTTCGCCGTGCCGAAGCACTGGAGTGTATATACATACGCGTGGCTTCCAGACGGCGCTCGCTTAGCTCACCTGCTGCAGGATTTAGCTCCTTGTGCTAGGCAATGCTCTGTTCACGGAGCCACATGCCCACTCTTTTGCGACACATTTGAATCTCAGCTGTGCCGGTTCTATTTAATGGATCATATGTGTACAACAATGTAGGTCAATTTTCTGATTATTATTTTTTTCCTTCTCTCTTTCTTCCTTCCTTTTTCCTTCTTTCTCTCTTCCTTTCTTCCTGGCGTCACCAGGGGGGCGGAGGGGCGATGCCAGAAGCACAGTGTGCTGGTGTACAGCGCACAGGAACGCAGTGTCCAGGAACACACTGCGTGCGTGCGTGCGTGCGTGCGTGCGTGTGTGTAAGTGTGTGCGCGTGTGCGCGTGTGCGCGCGTGCGCGTGCGTGTGCGTGTGTGTGTGTGTGTGTGTGTGTGTGTGTGTGCGCGTGCGTGCGTGCGTGTGTGTGTGTGTGTGTGCGTGTGCGTGCGTGTGTGTGTGTGTGTGTGTGTGTGTGTGTGTGCGTGAGTGCGTGCGCGCGTGCGTGCGTGCGTGCGTGCGTGCGTGCGTGTGGGGGAAGGGGGCAGTGTGCGAGGCACATTCATCCACAGGCTTCCAAATTCAGCCATTTTATATATATCCCCAAACCCATGTTAACAAGACAGTAGCCGTGCTCTTTGAACCCTGTGGGTTTCTAAGTGGACACAGGCCACCACCCACCGCGGGTTCGAGCTTCGCGCGAGCCAAGGGCCCCGATCAGCCGTCACCACACACACACTGGGACACCGATGCAGTGCACTCAGCCTCCGCTGGGAGGAGAGCGATTCGCCGCAAAGAAATAGGCCTCCAAGTTCACAAAGGAGACGTTTATTCACATCGTCCTCCAGCTGATACACACACACTCAATAGTCACCCCGTCCCGGGGGCGCGCGAGGAGCAAGGCTCCGCTGCGCGCACGAAGCGACTCGAGTAATGCGCACCGCTAGCACGCCGCTGCAGGAGAATGTCCCCGCGGCAGTGCTGTGATCTCTCTCTCGTGTCGACCGTTGGGCCGGTTGCGAGAGAGAGTGGGCATTCAACGCAAGGTACGCCTGTCAGAGGTCGCTGGACCCCGCTGGACAGGCTCGAGCCGCTGCAGGTCAGAGGACACGTGCGGGCGAGCTCGAGTAAGCACTGGTCCGAACGGCAAAGGCCGGCACGGACAAACAGTAACGTACGCACCTTACGCTGTCTCGGAGGGAACTCTCTCTCTGGGCCCCGCTCGGACGGTCGCGCGGCGCGCGGCCGCCCAAAGCGGGGTCCCGAATTCCCGCCAAAAGGCGCCAATGGCAAAGGCCCTTGGGGAGCCGGGGCGGAGCTGTGGCTAAATGACAGTGATTAGTCACCCAGCCGCCTCTCCACCGCCTGAGGCGGGAGCAAGGGAAAGAGGAGAAACAACGCGGGAGGCCGGCTAGCCGCGCAAAGGCGACGGCAGAAAGCCAGGATTCCCACAACCCCTTGACACAGATGGGAGTCAGTAGAGGGTGGAGCCACTGCCCATAGTTATGGCAGCTCAAGTTGTGGTAGCACAGACTGTGCTGGCCCGCAGTGCGCTGCCGAACGTAACGGCCATCGTCGTCGAGTGCACGAAGCCTTCGGGTGCCGAGAAGCGTTTATATCAGTGAGTTTAGAGCGTTGAGCCGCAGAGCTAAGCAGAAAAAAGCTTATCAGTTTTCTATTTCTCCTTCAAAATTTGTCTCTTCCTCTATTTATCTTTTCCTTCCCACGAATAGGATACGTTATTAGCCACTTGAAAAGGTCCCTTCCATTGCTATAACTGTTCGTTCTCACTGTAATTCCCTAGTAACCAAAGTTGTTGTACCACTCTCGCGATCATCACCACTCTGAGCCAGAAAGGACTGAACGTGCAACGAGGCTGATCACGTTGGGGTCAACTGCGTTGGCACAACCTCTATTCCCTAAGAAATCAACGAATCCACCCTTAAAGGCTAACCGAAAAAGGGCATCAGGCACAGTCAGTCTCCCCAAGGTCTAAACTTTCGTCTCTAGGACTACGTTATGCACTGAGTCCCATGTTTACCCATTTTTGGCTCACAGTGCCCGATAGCGTGTTTTCCTCAGCAGCCGTTATGTAACCCCAGCTCAATTCGCGATGACTAAAAACACAACTTAAAGCAGCACTGAGATGGGGCTCCCGCGGCTAGCTACCAGCTGTGAATGACGACCCGTCCAAGTGCGAGGCGTCAGGGCAAAATATTTGCGCAAGCTCATGGCTCGAGCCCTCATATAGCTCTAACGTCGCTGCCCAGTCCGCTGATCATGCAGAATGGTGCGGGCAGTAGCCAGCGGTCGTGACCGTTGCTGACCCCGTGACGTTACGAAACGGGGCGCCCGGGTGCATTCTAATTTGCGACCAGTCAGCCAGAGACCAAAGAAGCATCCAGCAGCGCAGGGCGCCATTTTCAGTCGCAATCGGCAGCGCGGGCATGAAAAGCAAGCAAGAGTGAGACACCTTTATGAATAATGCGCGCTGAACGACCCCCGAATTTGCATTTCGAAAGCTATCCGCGTAGAAGGCAGCACGTACTCATCTGCAGTGCTCGCGTCTTCTCAGTTCAGTGCAGTTCGCTGGCAAACTAAAGCCGTGGCTCATCAAACTGGGATAGGGAACACGACGAACATCGCATCGTCGCACGACCAGGAGTGTCATCTCTAAGCGTCCGTCCACGTTCCTTGTGTTTCAAAGATGTCTCGTCGAGGCATCCTGTTCTTTAGCATTGAAGCCGCAACCTTTTTACAAGTAGAGGTTAAAAAGACTTCACTTTTTGAAAACCAGTGCTGCACACAAGTGGCGAGACTCAGTGGAAGCCCCTTGGTGAAGAAGCTCTTGAAGCGACCACTCACCGGCGCAACGGGCCGTGGCTTCGATCCAGAGGGAGACCGTGGATGGTGCGCCTGCCAGCTGCAGCCGTCGCCCAGCTTTCACGGACATCGCGAAATTCGGTGCGGGCGCTGTCTTTAGGGAGCTGCTAATGCACAGTCTATGGCGGCCGCCGCGTCGGGACGTCGGCGGGCTCGCAGAAGCTTGGCGTTTGTGCTTTGACCGTGACCTGGACAGGGAACAGCAGTGAATTCACTGCGTCTGCCCTCTTTTCTTTGGCACATGTTTTTTCCCCTCAAGGTGAACGGGATATTGTTTCTTTCTTTGGTTAACGTTTAGCAGTAAAGAGAACAAGCACTTCCCTCGTTCCGGTTCCTTGGCCTTTACAGTCTAATTTCAAAGAAGTCCTTAGATTCGCATTGCCTTTTCACAGTCGAAGGCGGCCTCTATTTCAATTAGAGTATTTCCTCTTGTGCAGAGCTCTCCCGCAAGGAGAACATCGATTCGTGTGATCGCTTTTTATCCCACCAGTAATTAGGACAGTCGCGTCAATGTGCTTCCATTTGTGCCCGAAAACATTTCCCGTCCTTCGAGACGGCCTTCCGCCGGAGCACCTCGGCCGCAGTAATTTCTTAGCTTTTGAACCGCCTTCCGTTTAGAAGCCCCACTGAGCCACCACTGAAGCGTATCTGCTTGCGAATTTCCTCTACTTAGTAATTAAAACTTTGCACTCCGGTGAAAGCGCTCCTGAGATTCTTAAGGGACTCGGGGTTGTATTACCGTCTATAATCTTTTAAGTTTTCAGTGCGCGCCCTCTGTCCCCGTGACATAGTGGTCGCTGGACACTCAGAAAACTCATTTCATTGCCACTCTTTTGCCTTTTTTTCCCTTTGTTCCCCTCCCCAAGTGTAGGGTAGCCAATTGGGCATCGCCTGGTTAACCTCCCTGCCTTTCCGTCCATTTCTCTCTCTCTCTCTTTTGCACTCCATGTGTAATTCGATTGTACCGATTTTGGAGAGCATGGGACAGCTTGTGTCAACACCTTCTATTCTACAAAGGCTGATCACGGGGACGAACGTCATCGTACCCTCTAGAAAAACCGGTGGTTACGTAGCAATACTGACATTTGAACCCAGGACCACGCTCATGCAAGGTAGGCGTTCCGTTGGGATTCACGTTTGCTAAAATTCTGTTCAAGCCAAGGCTGCAGTACTGCTGGAATGTTGTCGGGGTAACAAAGGCTTCAGCGAGCCTTCCGTTGCGTATGGAATCCTTAAAAGTGTAACAGCCCTGGAAGATGTCTTATGCAGGCGCGCCCGGCCACATAACCAAAAGGCTAGGCTCGGCAGTGGCGCAGAACGCCGTCTGGCGAGGTTCGGGGCGCCGGTCATTATGCAAACTTTGTACCCGAGCTAAACCTGTCGATGAGTGCCATCGGATCTCGGCATGTATTCCTGTAGCTCCTATAGCAGCCTCTTCTTGTTTTCGCTTAATTTTTGCTTGTTCTGTGAACCTGAAGTAAAGCACAAGAAGTTTTTGAGGCGTGTGCGCGTAGGTATGTATGGGGGCGTATATTTTTTTTTGGTCGGCTTGGAATTTTATTCATTTTGTACAAGCTTGTTCAAGTAGTTAAGACAATGCTTGACAGTTGAGGTATTGAACACGTGACAACGGTTACACTTCTGGACATTTCGTACGTCGTTTATTTATTTAGCATTTAAACATTTGGAACAGAAAAGAGAAAAGGGGAGGGGGGAGGGGTGGGGCAATGGCTAGCCAACCACACAAGGGCCGCCAGGATGAGATTCTGGGTGAAAGCAGCTCTTGCTGCAGGCAGCCTGGCAAATGGTCACCGACTCGACGTAGCTGAAGAGACAAGGGCTCAGCAGGGCTGGGTGAGGGTATGGACAAGGAGGTAAACGAAATGGCCGTAGGGAAATAGGGAGTCGCTATTCCATCTTGCCTCTATCTTGAATCCCAACGCCGTTTCAGCCATTTTAAAAACTGGGCTAGTCTTCCACATCGACGACCTTCGATTTCGAAGTATAATCTTTGCGCAATAAAACCAATAATAACTCATTTTAGTTAAATTTAGTTATTAATAGCCTAATTATTGAGCTCTATTGCGTACACAATGTCCACATTGCTGTATAATCCACCTGCGCCGATCATACCGGCACATCTCTCAGTTTTTAAAATAAAAACTTGGAGGGGACACTAGAGCTCCTCCTTAAAGGTTTAACGCGACAGCGTTAGTGGGTTAATGCCCTTATATAATTAATGGGTTAATGCCATACATTTCCCTTTCCGAAGCAAGATCAACGCGTCATAAACATTCGCATACATTAAGTGAGTATCATTTCCATACTAACTGCTTTAAAAATTCCTTTTTTCCACTAGCAATTCGAGAATGGAACAGCCTTGATCCATCCATTACTAACTGTTCATCATTGACAAAATTTAATACTGCAGTTGAGAGTATGTCATGTTATTAGTTATTCATTCCTGGTTGCTTGCGTTCTGTTATTATTATACCCATGGTTATTTGTTTTTTTTATGTGTAAGTTTTTTTTTGTCAAACTATGCAGCGTTACATAAACTAAACACCTATACTATTAATGCCTTTGCAGTGTACGCTTATAATATTTACTGTTTACTTATTGTCTGCGTATTATAACAACTAGCAATATTTCAGCATCTTGTTATTCTTTGTATAATACTTATTTTATGTGTTATTTGATTGTTTTCGTCACAGCTCGGTTGTATTTTCGTTTTACCGTTTGTTGTTTTTCTTAACATGCTGACCAGTTGAATGTTCCGATTATGCTTGACCGCGTTCTGTTAACCTTACTAAGCCCTCCTGCCACAATCCCAATTGGGATTAGCAGTATTTGTAAATAAATAAAAATAAATATGCAGAATTGGTCACTCTCGACTTTACATTCACAGATCGATGGGAATTCTCATCCCACTCCTGGCGCAGAGGTGCAGCCGTTAAGCGATGCGCCACTGCCCTGCAATGGCAGGTGCTGCCACCGGCGGGGCTTGTGCGACCCAGGCTGCTCTTCCCGAGCAACCTCTCTAGACCAATCATTGCCTGCCACCTGCCACGATGGCCAGTCTGCTTATAATCCAACTGGTAGGTTGTGATGACGCCACGAGGTCACGTGACCTAGGTGGCCCACCCAGGCTGCTTCTGCGGGGATTTTTCGCCCACAACGCAGATGACGCCAGCGCCGAATTATCTGCACAACGGGACTTAACGCTATTACTTTAAAATCCGTACACGGCGAACAAATCACCCTGTATGTCACAGCATATGGCACGAAAAATCCAACAATACATTTCCATATCGCCAATCAATTAACACTTATCCGTCTTTAATTCGCACACTTGCAGAAGCATGCATCCGCACCTCGATGCACGTTAACGGGCATTTTCGCCAAATTCTGCATTGCTCCCAAGCATAAAGCACAAATAATAGAAGCATGACCAAGCAGTAATCAGTCAGCGATTCACAGAAGCAGCGCTCCATGCAACCTTTTGCGGCTGTAAGAACTCTGTGCGTCGGATTTTGCAGCAGTTTACAACATCCGTGCCGACTAGGTTGCTCGGGTAATAATTACTCTTTTATAAGTTATGCGAGGGTTTCTGCTGCCTCTCGATGGTGACGGCTACTAGTTTTTTTTTTTAATTTTTCCACTTCACTAACAAAAGAAGAAAAGGAAAAGAGTGATAAATCAAAACTTTCACCGCAATTTTCACAAGACAGACGCCACGGTGGCTCAGCGGTTATGGCGCTCAGCTGCTTACCCAAAAAACGCAGGTTCGATCCCGGCCGCGGCGGTCGAATTTAGATGGAGGCGAATTCTAGACCCCCGTATACTGTACGATGTCAGTGCACGTTAAAGAGCCCCAGGTGGCCGAAATTTTCGGAGCCCTTCCATACGGTGTCTCTCATAGCCTGAGTCGCTTTGGGACGTTCGACCCCACGAACCAAGCCAAACCAAACCATTACAGCCTCTGGAAAACGCCCACATCAGATTGGAACGCTGAATCCATTGTTTTCCCGAAACTGCACCGTACCCGCATATTCTTCTAGCTAAAGAATATCTATTGGAAGGTGGCTCTCCACCAGACTGCTTGCCACTGCTGATGTTTTGTTTTCCCTTTCCTTCCATTAAATCGCAGTTGTCAAGTGCCTATTCTGGGCTTCAAGTGCGCCCTCAGTGTGAAGTATGTTCCGTATAGAAAACGCACACGCCACCCTTGGGCCGCTCAGTGAACAGCTACTCTGCGTCGACTCAACTGTCCTACTATCGGCACTGAAATTTTTTCGGAATACAACTGGGCAGCAAAAAAAATTATTTTGGAGCAATCACGAAAGCCAGTTGCCTGAAATTTCTTAATATATCGGCTGTTTCAGGGAAGGTGATCACTAATGTTTGAAAATAGGGTTTTTGAGGTAGAGAAAATTTTTTCGGCATAGTAAACCCACTGTTGGCCGACGTCAAAAAGCAAGCACATCATTTTAACTAGTAAACTCAAGCTTAATCCTACGCCCCATGGATTGTACCTCTTCATTAGCGCTGGGTGGAATTTTAGGGAACAAGAATGAGAAAAAAAGAAGTTGGCAGTGGGTTACGGAGCTTTTCTTTATGGCGTCCTTTTTTCTAAACTACGCGTCAGCATCGCTAAAGATTAACTTGCCAGATTTCTTGACTGGCTTGGGGTACATCACACTCACACTAGGAAAAAATAAAAAAAAAGTTACGAAAGCACTCGAAAAGACTTAATTGCAGCGAAAAAGTCCCCTATCCTTTGTTCTTAGTGTCTTTTTGTCGTATAGAAAAGGGCACTCACTGACGCTCCTCTCCTTGTCGTGGCCGTCTGTGCATTGGTCGGCCCAGCGCTGAGCGATCGTCGCCAACTCGTCGTCCCAGCTCTGAAACAAATCACACTCGCTGATTGGTACAGGCAACTACATGGTTTCGCAAATACATAATTACACTGCCGATATATGCAGCCGCAAGAAGATTGACGTGCTGAAGGTGAAGGACTGTCTGTGTTCCCTTTCGTTATATGCGCTACTACGCACTTTGCTGCATGCGTTGACATACGTAGCAGCGTGAAGCATGCCGCGAAAGCTGTTCATTATATGCATTGTTATAATGCACCCTGTTTCATTTCAGCGAGTTTTTTTTTTTTTTTTTTGTTTGTGTGCAGAGTTGCGCTCACAATCGCGAAGCCTTACACGGGGACTTGGGGGACATGTCGAAGCTGCATGACGGAATGCGAACGTGCAGCTTTCTTGTGTAGTTCTTTGGCATTACCTCAGCAAGATCTAAGTTTTGCAAAACGACGTATCGTTTGGTTGTACTGCTTGCACGTCGCTTCGTATATGCTGCTCCTCTTGGCTTGTTAAGCGCTCGCACTGTGGACGAGTGACGTTAATTCCAGGAAATCCAACCTTTTCTTTTATATCAAAATTCACTGCGACTCGTTATCAGCAGTGTGCAGTTTTAGCTCGGTCCAGCCGTGCGACATGCGCCTTAAATGCGGTAACATCTGGAGCTTCCCATGCATCTCCGGCTGTAAGCCGCACACAGAATCGCAAGGAGGTGACCACGAGATGTCGATAGCCAGCAGATGAGTCCTTCCAAAGTACTTTAAGTGTCGCGTCCAACAAACCTTGTCATTCTATATCCTTGTGTTCTCTCTTTTTTTTGTGTGTGTGGGTGCACCTCAACAAACAGTAATGTCGCGCAAGCATGGCTGTTCACTGGACATAGAACACGATTCGCAAATTAGACCAGTATGTATGATTCTTCTAAACATCGTCCCTATATTGCTCAGTAATTTATGGGGTCATTTGGACATCTATGCTTGCAAACACAGCAAAGACAATGAAACGCTCTTCGAACTAGTCTTGTGTTGTCAATGTTTTTCTGCGCTTTCTTAACTACGCATGGTTTCCTTCAGGTGTTCACGCCCAAATACTTGAAATTTTCACTGGTAGGCGCTTCCTTCATGGAACTGAATGAATTTTTTTTTTAGCTGGTATCATGCGAAATGCGAGGGTTGCGAAAAACAACACAAAATATGAAGGGACATAGTGAACGCTTGAAAGACCTCGCCACTCGTACAGTCGACAGCGTCAGCAAGCAGTTAACTGTACAAAGCAAGTAGTTCACCATACACAGAGCAAGCAATTCACTGTACACGGAGAAAATTTAACAGATGATTACGCGCAACCAGTTTGACTTAGATAAAAGTAAGAGCAGCTTGAACGGGCTCGCTGAGAACTTCGTCTCCCGTTAACGTTGCGGTCGGCAAGAACCGCTGCTTTCGAGAATTTCGAAAACGCGATTACCTTCGACGCTGTGGCTCGACAAAATTTGGCTATTTCGGCCAGTTTCGTGCACTAGATGGGTTGCTTTGCCTGCATATGTTGCGAAAGCGCTTGTACTGTGTCGCGGTGTAGCCAAATTCTGTCGAGCCTTATATAATTTGGTCCAGCATTATATTTGCTGCCTTCTCAATAAAGACACTAGTTGTGAGACAGCCCTCGCATGTCTACCACCTCTCTTTCGTCCTCGCGTGCTTGGGTTTAAGTCAGCAGCAACGAAGCCGCTCTAACCCGCCTAGTTCAGCGTCCTCTTGCAGCCTAACTATACGCCCGCGCACAGAAAAAACTGTGAAATTAACTCTGTAATTCTTTGCTGCTTTATTTGATGCTCTAGCTGCCAGGTATGTACATGCCATAGCTTGAGAAATATCCTTGCTTTCTTCAAGTGTGCTTGTAAAGCGGTCTTTTCTCCAGTACGTTATAACTACACCACATGAGGAAAAAGCCACCTCTTGTTGCAAATGACACAAAGTTGGCACCCTCTTGAGGTGCAAATGAAAGCCCATAATTGAAGCAACCGTACAAGCGGCATGTCGGGCGCGCAGCATTAGAGTGCGTTAATTAAAGCGAGAAGACACGGAAAAAAAGTAATTATCAACGCATAAGCAAAACAAACTGAATAGCTTCGCAGCGATTGTAAGGAAAGTTCAGGCAAGAAAGACGCGACAACAGAAAAAAAAAGGAAACAGTATTGCTGCAAGGGCAAAGAACAAGATCGGGGAAAAAAAGGCGTTAGCACTGCTGCCGACCAACTAATTAGCGGGCTGCAGAGTGGTAGGCATGCTCACACAACCCCAACAAGTTAGGCATAAGTGTAAAGAACAATCAGGCGAAGCTGACTCGCAAACGCCCGAGGTGCTGCGAATTTCTTTTGGCTAAGAGCGCTGTTAATTATAGCTTGGGAGACCACTTGGAACACAAGGAACGTGTAAGGGATGGAGGGCTACCATTATAAACAAACCTCGACACAGCAAGGCAGCTGAAGAGCAGAAAAAAAAATTGGGGGGAAAAATCGATAAAAGCTCTGATTCTGGAATGTCCCAAAGACTGTGTATCGCTGGTGATGGCAGTCTACTTCATTTCTTCTTCTCTTCAAATTATAACGCCCCCTTTTCAACCTCTTTATTCTTTGTTTCCTGAAATTTTCTAATGGAAAAAAAAAAAACGACAGAATCGTGTCAAAACCACGACAAAATATTTTGTCGTTTTGTCTTAACGAAACATTTTTCTGTTGTTTTGTGGTATACTTCTGTAGTACTGTAGTTTTTTTCTGTATAGCACTTTTCTGTGATAACTACACAAAATTCTACGGGATTGCTAAAAGTTTATGGGAAGAAACGTTCCAAAAAACTAGTTGTGACGACAAAAATTTTTTCTAGTCTTTTCCGGCTTGGTCTTGATAATAATCTGTTCCTGTTTGTTGATTCTTATCCCAACTTTACACTTATAACCTGCGAAACATTAGTGGTGAAGGTAGAAGCCGCATTTAATATCGGGCCACAAAACTACAATCCGCCCCAATGTATGCCGCATGCCGATATTCGAAAAAAAGAAATCAAAGCACATTTTCACTGCCGCATAAAGCTTCTTCAAGGAAGAGAAAAGCGTAGATTTTCTCGCGGACGGTAATGTTCGTTTTTTTTAATATTTCTTTGCGGTCTTTCTCACCCCACCATGAGTGTTCGAAAATATTAACAGCTGTCAGCACAGGCCATTCATATTTGAAACCGTTCGTTGCAGCTTCGAATAAGAAGAGGGAGGAAAAGAATGTCGATGTCAGTTTTTATATGAAATTATTCAAAGCACACTCGACGCAGCCAATTTTTCTTTGGCAGTTTCAATTATTGTGCTGCTATAGCAGCACACACCTCTGCTCCAGCGTGGCAGCGTTCGCATGATTGGAGATGAGGTTTGAAAAAACCTCGACGCCACCGAGGGCTGCAGTTCTCTGGTGTTTTAATGCCGGTCGCTTATCTATAATTTAATTGATCTTCGTCGCTTTCCAGACGCTTGTGAACTGGCGACAGATGGTGACAGAGGTGCTGCGTTTGCGCCTGGAACGCGCTCCTTTTTATCGCGTGAACGAGTCCGGCGCCCGGGCGGTTTTTTGGCACGGCTGCCATGGGAAGCTAGAGTAATTCAAAGGCAACATTCAGTTCGCGCTGAGCAGTGACCGAGTCGGTGGATCTGCTTGGGGTCGTGGCGGCGTTTGAGCATTCAACCTTGTCGGTGCTCTGTCGATGCTTGTCGTAGACGGTGAATTTGTCGTGCGTACCCCGAACGATCTCTGTCTTCTTTCTGGCTTGTAAGTTCTTTACAGTTTTTTTTTTAATTTCATTCTTCTTTTCTTCGAAGCATTTGGCCAGCAGCAGTAGTTGCCTCTCCCTGACACCTGAGTCCATGTCTTTAATAACTGTGTTCGCTCTCACCCTTTTGTTCGCGTATTGGCGTTGATGGGTTCATTTTGATTGCCACAACTCAATGTTAAAATGCCAGTGAGCACTGTTTTATAACCAGCAAAGTTATCCCTCTGTTTTGGGGCGCCGCTCAATGAATGCTGAGAAAGATTTCGACTCAGAATCTCAGAACATGCGACACCTGGCGACAAGCGATCACTGTCGAGTCCCTCGTGAAGTATTCATGCTCAGTGAACAGCACGGCTTGTGCGAAAACCCACGTATCAGGTCGCAACGCTAAACTGGTCACACTTCTAAAAAAGTGTTTCATTCAGGTACTCCCCCTTTTGAAGTACATTTATGGCCAAGTGGTTTTGTGCTGTTTTCTTTATTGTTTAGTTCTTTATTGTTGTCTTCCTTTTAGCTGTCTGACAGAGGCTTACAATGCAATTCAATAGAAAATAATTTATATCCTTTCACATGATGCAGGAAGCCTGGAAAAAAGCTGCCAAAAGCCAGCTTGACTGGGCCGCAGACCCGCTTAAATAGTAGTTACTGCAATGTACACAGAACATACCGGGTGTTTTTTTTTTTTTTAGAAGGTCCAAAATTTTTAAAAAAAGGTAAATTGCTTTAGATTTATTTTAGCACTGGGGCTATACTGCAGGCTACGGCGGGCGCCAGGCAAGAGGAAAACTGCTTTAATTAGTTCGCTGATTAACTAAATATGGTAATTAACTTTTCTAATTTTTGTTTTAGGGGATATGTTGTATTCGCAGAATTGGAGATCGTCCTCTAAACAGACCAACCGAGAAAAAACAATTTTCATTAAAAATTTTTCACGCACTTTACGAGGCGCGAAAAAGTCACCCTGGTAGGCATCTTCACACAGTAACGCAGCGGCAGGAGCGCCTCTGACGTAGTTCACTCCGCCCTGCGCTTTGCGTCACGCGTCCCGGAATGGCGGCCTGCGCTATCGCTGCTTATCTCGCTTCGCTCCGCGGCCTCACGGAATGCCGCGCTGGAACAAAAACGCATTGACACAAAGTGCAGGGCGGAGCAAGCTACGTCCCGGGCGCTCACAGACGCTGTGTTGCAGTGTGAAGCTGCCTACCAGGGTGACTTTTTCTCGCTTCGTTACGCGCGCAAAAACTTTTTTCATGAAAATCTTTTTTCTTGGCTGGACTGTTTGGAAGACGATCTCCAATTCTGCTAATACAACATATCCCCTGAAATAAAAATTTTAAAAGTTAATTAACGTATTCAGTTAATCAGCGAACTAATTAAAGTAGTTTGCCTCTTACCTGGTGTCCGCCGTAGCCCTCAGTATAGCCCCAGGGTTAAAATAAATCTAAATGAATTTACCTTTCTTTAAAAATTTTGGACCTTCTAAAAAAAAAAACACCCGTACAGATAGCATCTTTGTCCCAGCATAACCAAAACATGAAAGGAAAGTCTATATGCAATACCAGGTGCACTACATGGCAAGAAATAATGCTCAAAATCATGGCCTTCCTTGTAAAACGCTTCATACGAAAGTTCCCACACATCCGTACGTTTCCCGCATGGCTGATAGCAAAAGCATATTGAGCGCACTCAGCCTATGCGGACTGCGCGCACAACGTACGCAGAAGCGCTTAAATTCATACGGACACCGCATGACGTACACATATCATGCGAAAATCATGAGGAGACCATACGGACAGGATATGAAAACTATACAGGAGACATATTCAAAACATACGGTCATGTAAAAACCATAAGGAGGCCATATGGGAAGGATAAGAAAACTGTACATAAAACGTATGCAAGCATGCGGTTAGCCGTATAGTGCCGTATACCGTAAACACGTATGTGCGGCACACATGGAGCGTTTCCGCGCAACTTTAAGGACGAATCAGGATGCGGTCCTCACCGAAAAAACACAAAAGCAGCACATTCTGCCCATGCGAGTTACTCAAAGCAAAAGAGGAGGACAAAAAGTGTCTGCCTGTCATGTTGGAAAAGCCGTTGGTGCTAGCATTAGGAAACTTTGATAGCAGGTGTTTGCAACGAAACGAAGCCTCATTTCCAACTTCTCGTGCACATTTTTACTGACGTGCTTCCCCCCCCCCCCCCCCCCCTTCCCGCCCGTACACGAACTAAGAATATCGGGGCGAACTGGGGAAACCACGAATGAAAATAGAATCGAAGGATATAACCGCAACGCAGAACGTGACATGTTTTAGAAAAAAAAAAAAACTATGATACGATCCAAGCCTATTATTGCTTGTACGAAGAGGATTTGGGCAATATTGGTCCAAAAAAGTAAGTAAGACTGCGCAGTGAAGTTATGGCTAGCAAAGCAAAACTAAACTCAAGAAGACGAGTTTCGCAACGAACACTCGCGAAGGCAAGGAAATAACAGCAAGAAGTGCGCAAAGCCACGAGCCGTTCTGAAAAGAAATCGAGTGAGGCAATTGATGCTTGAGCCGATATTGTCCCGGTACACGTATCCTTGTCTCACTAGAGCCGTGCAGCACTTACGGAATTCTCTCAGAACCCCAATGCACAAACCTGTTCGATCATTACGATGGTTGGTGATTGGTCACTGTCTTCACTGTCGTACCGGCTTTCGTGACTAATATTATAGTACAAGGGTTTCAGTTAAAGGTTCCATTTTGACGCGCGAACAGCGTGATAGTCATCTCAGGGTTTGTTGGCCCCCTAGCTCAAGACAGTTGCCCAAACTGCTGCACACTTTCAGCGGCGCAGGCTGCAGATTGAAGATTGATAAAATGCTGCAGAAGACGAGTTCATCTGAATGAGATGCGCAGCGCCCGAGGCGATACGCATGTGCCCTGCACGACCGGGTGAACAAGGTCGACGAATTGTGTATGTGTACAGGAGCCGACAAAGGATTGTCCTGTGTGCTCCCTCCGCGGCGCGCGCCATACACCAGAACATAATTTATAACGAAATTCCGACTATGTAACTGCATTTTTCTGAACCGCGGTATAGAAGAATATGACAAGATACTTGAAGTCATTGTCCTAGTGGATAATATCATGAGTGAAACAGCCTTCATCGCAGCACTTTTTTAAAGAGAAGCGCGCAAGGTATAGTGCCCTACAGCCCTAGAAATCACGTCGAATATCTAAAATGAGTCCAGCAGACCAATGCAGCACAACTGTCAGGAGGTATGCGTTGCAAATACTTAGATACCAAAGCCATGCAGAATACAGTTGTTGTCACCCATAACAGTGGTTTGAAGTGCTATAGACAAGTCGGGTCTCTAGATTCACAACACGCCTGTGGTGAAAAGTAGTGAAGACTAGTCACAATCCGAACGTCAGGAACTTGACCTAAGGAAGCCATTATTAGGCGGAATGAAGTCGGAAAGATGACGTTTTCTTGTTTTTTTTTTGCGCCGGGCGTGTTTTGTCGGTCGTTGTTTCGATAACACTAATATCCAGTCAGTCCGCGGGAAAACCACGATGTAAACACGCTAACCCTTCACGCTTGCCCCGATACAAACTCCCCAGCCCCGACCCTATATGGCGGCGCTCCGGAGATAGTGTAGCACTCTGCTGACAAACGATCGAACGCAGGCTTACGGTCAATTTGGCAGGCAGGCGGCCACCCTCGGCACATTGCCAGGATGTGAGGGTGCAGAACGCTCCCGGCCAAAGCGGAAGCGAATTCCGCTGAGCTGGCCGAATTACGCGCCCCACTTGGCCGAGACATTGGACAGTCGAGGCATTTAAATTCGCCCGCCGGACGACGTGCGGGGCGATCAAGAGGACCGCTTACTACTGAGCGCGCCACTTCGATCCGCGCTACGATGTAGATCTGGCGGCACGACCAATACATAAAGCGGGGCGAAAGATTGCTTGTTCGCCATGAATGTCTGTACCGAAGCTGCAGCTCTGCGAAGGGCAAATAATAGAGCGCTCAATTCGAGGTTTTAAGCCTCATGGTCAAAAGAAAATGTCTTCTTCGTTTGTTTCTTTGTTTGTTTGTTTGTTTGTTTGTTTGTAAGAATAATTGCTTGAGTTTTGATTATATGATGTTTGTTTATCAGATTAATTAACTGATTGGTTGATAATTCGATGTTTGTATGATTGATTGATTAATTAGTTGTTGATAATGCGATGCTTGTTTGAATGATTATTTGTTGGTTGATAAATCGGTGTTTGTTTCTATGATTGATTGATTGATTGGTTGATTTATTGGTTGGCTATTGATTGATTGATTGATTGATTGATTGATTGATTGATTGATTGATTGATTGATTGATTGTAGCATATATAGCTCGTCAACACTGGCTGAAGGAAATGAAGTCCTTGGTAAGGTAAATCGAAGGTAAGGGACTGACTGACTGACTGACTGACCGACTGACCGACTGACCGACGGACCGACTGACCGACGGACCGACGGACCGACGGACCGACGGACCGACGGACCGACGGACCGACCGACCGACCGACCGACCGACCGACCGACCGACCGACCGACGGACCGACGGACCGACGGACCGACGGACCGAC
The DNA here is from genome assembly GCF_055824585.1 of Amblyomma mixtum. Classification (NCBI taxonomy): domain Eukaryota; kingdom Metazoa; phylum Arthropoda; class Arachnida; order Ixodida; family Ixodidae; genus Amblyomma; species Amblyomma mixtum. Next base: position 157,100,510 of record NC_143017.1, on the reverse strand, counting down.
GGACCGACCGACCGACCGACCGACCGACCGACCGACCGACCGAAAATGTGTTTCCAAACTTTCATACCGGTTTCGTTTTCTCAGGAAAACCCCAAAGGGGCGCCGGTAATGCTGTGGCGGTAATGTGTGTCGGTCGGTCGGTCGGTCGGTCGGTCGGTCGGTCGGTCGGTCGGTTGATCAATCGAACCGACCGACTGACTAACTGACTGCTTGGTTTCCGTTGGTGCTTGCTTGATTGATTTTATGTCACCCTTACTAGATGATCGTTACAGCAAACAATGTTACGGAGAAACAGAGCACAAATCGAAGTGTCAGATGTTCCCAGTAAACAACAATCAAAAGACATTTTGACTTGACACTTGTGCACTCTCGCGTGTCCTGGTGGTGTTTTTTGCACCACGTGTCAGCACTACCTACGAGTGTGTTCGAAAGAAAGCTCCGAGTGAGTGCCCGAAGCGTACTTTCTTCCTTAGTGAATTCCCTTTAGGAGTGCGTTCAGTGTTACCTTCGTGCGCAGGTCACAGCAGTATCAGAGGAATACTTCTTGGCCTGCACTCAACGATTACGATTATCTCCTAAAATGATAGTGAGAAGCATGATTTCTTTTTCGTATACAAAGCATCTATGGAGCCATAGTTCTCAATTTTCTGATTTCCGGAGTTGCCTCAATAAAAACAATGTTAGCGCAAAACATGAAGAATGTAATGGAGAATAACATGACGATGGTTACGATGATGTGGCAGATGAGAAGCAGAACAGTTACCTATGCGTAACTTTCGGAAGCAGTCGGAGCTATCGTTTCGTGTCCCGGAGTATTGCCGTAAGACAAAGGACGACAGTGCGGAGAGTGGCCCAGTACGGAGCGCTCGTGCCCTGGTCGCCGGCCATTGAAGTTACGTCTGCTCCGCACCTCATGTATCGAAACAAGTAAGCGTGTGTTAGGAGAAGGTAAGTGACGCCAACCAAGTAAAATACAGGAAAAACACGACGTTTCGGGACCGGCTCGGCCCCTTCTTCACGGTGTGACTACGGGCGAGCGCAGCTTGGTTCCCCTTGCTGTGTCCGTTGCTCGCCGCGCACTCGAAAACGACCAAACGCTGCACGAGAGAACTCCACTCAACGTCGATGAGGTATGTCGCCTTCTCGACCTCTGTCTGCGCAGTACCTTTTTCACCTACAACGGAGAATTTTTCAAGCAAACAACCGGAACTGCTATGGGGGCATCAATTTCAGTCACAGTGGCTAACCTAACCATGGAAGACGTCGAAAGCCGGGCCCTCTCCTCCTTTAATCCCAAGCCAAAGTTATTCCTCCGTTATGTAGACGACTGCTTTTGTGTGGTGAAAACCTCAGCGATAGAAAACCTCCAGAGTCATCTAAATTCAGTTGAACCGGCCATACAATTTACTGTTGAACATGAACAGCAGGGCAGCCTGCCTTTTCTGGATGTCCTACTTACAAGGCACGACAAAGGCCTGCAGTCCTCGGTGCACAGGAAGCCAACCCACACAGGACGGTACCTACATTTCGATTCGAACCATCCCATCCCGCACAAAGCATCTGTCGTGACGTCATTACTGAAGAGAGCCGACTCCATATGTTCCTCAAGTGAAGAAAAAAAGGAAGGAGAAGAACCGAGTCATTTCTGACCTCCAAAAGAACGGCTACCCAAGCTCATTCATCCGGCGCATTATCAGGAAACAAGAAAGGCAAAACAAAATCCGGTCTATTATTTCCTCAGACGCATGCCAGAAGCGAAAACGTGTTTGCATCCCCTACGTGAGAGGCGTGAGCGAGACGCTCGGTCGCATTCTCGGAAAAGAAGGGGTGCTGACAACGCACAAACCGACCAGCACTATCGGTCGCCTTCTCCCCCGCCCAAAAAACCGGCAGCCCAGAGAAAAGGCCCAGGGCGTCGTGTACAAAATTCCGTGTTCCGTCTGCCCGGCGTCGTACATAGGGGAAACGAAGAACTTCGCGGAAAGGATGAACCAACACAAAGCGGACGTCCGTCACATGAATCGTCAACGCAGCGCCGTGGCCGAACACTGTGAAGGGTGTGACCACCCAATTGACTTCGACAGCACCATTGTATTGGAAACGGAAGCTAACCCACGCAGGAGGCTTCTACTCGAGTCGTGGCACATACAGCAAACACGAGAGAATGTTAATCGTTCCCTGGGGACTCTCCCCTCATCCTACGTCCATGGGCTGCGGCCATTGACCCGCAGGTCCTCCACACAGGGGCTTAAAAAGCCAAGCTGCGCTCGCCCGTAGTCACACCGTGAAGAAGGGGCCAAGCCGGTCCCGAAACGTCGTGTTTTTCCTGTATTTTACTTGGTTGGCGTCACTTACCTTCTCCTAACATTAAATTTCCCAACCAGACAGACTTCTGTCGAATGTTTTCTTTTAAGTAAGCGTGTGCATTGCTAACACCATGCTGCTAAGAAAGGGGCCTTTTATGAATAAAGAAGAATCGGCACAGAGAAAGAAGAGGAAGAGGAATCGGTCGGGATAAGTCTCCTTAGTCGGGACAATCACCTAATGCCTGAGACAAAAACTAATACGAGACAGAAAACTACGATGCGTAACTACGGCGCTCAAGACACCCCTCCAATGTTTTGCACGTAAAGGCCCCTCCTCGCATTCATTTACCTACCTCACAGGAGCCAATTCGTTACATACTTCGATAGATCAGTTGGTCTTCTGCTTTCAAATACTTAATTGCAAAATAGTTTAAAGCATCTGGCAGTTACCGCCTGTGCATTGGCCAATCCGACACAGTAAGCACGCATCATCTGCCACTTGAGTACGACAACAACGACTCGACTAATTATATGTATTTGTATGTGCTCGGAATTGTTCCCTTGTGTCTGTTATTGTTTATCCTTTTGTTTTATCGACAGACGCGGCAAGCAGTGTTCTAAATACTAAGCATTAAGAACAGCTATGGGGCACGCAAAAGATGAAAGCCAGTTTTTTCCTTTTCTTCGAGCGGTTAGAGTCAAAACGCATCACCTCGGTAATACACTTTTCGAGTCCGATTCGGACTCAACAGTCGCTGTTTTTTGATCGCTTTTAAATAAATTCACGACGAAACTGTATTTACAAAGCACAGTAGCAAATGTTCAAAGCAGGCATTCGAAGAAGATTTTGGCGCAAGAATATTCAAGAAAGAATCGCGAGGGCCAAAGCGCATCATTCTCCTCACCTTCGAAATAAAGGTGGTGTTTTTTTCTGCTTCATTTTTCCTGGCACTGGGGGTGATTTTTTTTTTTTTGCAATGTTATAATTTTCACAAATTAAATAAGCATAAATAGAAAGCTTTGTTATTGTGTTTCCTTTTCGGCAAAATTTATTCTGCACTACCATTCATTATGACGAATTCTAGTCCGCAAACCGTACCACGTTCTCCTGCTCCGGGAACCAAAAGCCATGTTTCAGTGGGTGATTCCGAGCAACCCTCTCCACTGGGGATCGTTCCTCGTCTTGCCCCGTTCTGACCGGACAGCGTCTCGCGCTTCAGTCGTCGATTCAGACTTCTCAACAACGCGACAGATTTCACTCAGAATGACGTTCCAAGCCGTCGACTCGTTTTCGCTATTACCTAATTTCTGATCGGCTTCGAGGATTCAAGATGGCGGGCTGCATACAGTCGTCGTTATCGCAGTGTTGATCTCGTGCAAGCTACGGGGAGGGTCAAAACCAAACAACTGTCAGCACGCTCACATACCTTTCCTGCCAAAAAAAAAAATGGTTTTACAGTGGAGTGAAAATGTCATTCCTTCTATCTGTAAGAGGATCGCAGCAACTTTGCATTCATTTTTATATTAGCGGAGTTCTAGAAAACATGCTTGACGGAACGAAAAGATGCTTACAAAATTTTACCAGGGCTTCCTCGGTACGTCATGGACGAGACACTCTGCAGAAATGAATCGGCTTTGGTCCGGCAGCTCTTCTCTGTGTTTTCGTAACCAAGTCAGGGCAAAAACCTGCTTGCCTTAACAGCGCCCGCGGGAACGGACGTGGTCGCGCGTTTCATTCCAAAAAGAAATGCCGAGGTCGGCGGCTTCGCGCTCAGGCGCAAACGTCCCAGCAACGAGGACGAGTGAAATCAATCCTCTGTCGCAAACGGAGGCGGAGCGGTTCACATGCACCCTAACAAGCTCGCGTGCGACGGTCACCGCCCCAGGTATGTACTGAGACAGCCCGGGGCCATGACAAGGGTCGCGAAAGGCTCCTACCACGCGGCGCGAACCACTCCTAAGCCTTCCACTTTAGAAAAAAAGAAAGAAAGAAAAATATTCCGAAATTTAAAAAAAATACAAAAAAGGTAAAAGAAAAAAATGCTCCTGGCAGCATGACGCAACGCTGTGTGAGATTAGGTGTTAGCGGCAGTCCTGAGGTAAGGATGCAACACTCCTGTCTGAAATGGGTGTCTCGCTTATTTTCGGCGAAAAGAAGTCTATCATTATTTTTATTTCAATCGTCCTAAGCCCAGAAGAGTGCCCAGGGGCTTGAATGTTACTGCGGCCAATGTCTGTTCACATTTTTTTTCAGCGCGTTGAATTTATACGTTTAACATAAGTGCAGGGGGACTAAACGAAATGAGGCCAAGAAATCTGGAGCCAATTATTTACCCAAGGCGCGAAGTATAAGCCTAAATTAGGGTATATGTAGCAGTTGCATCGCTGATAGAACTATGAAAGCTCTGAAACTTTCGCAATTCCAGCAAAGTTCTGGAAAACTGATGAATTTTGAAGCTGCTAGAACTATGCAAAAACCTTGCATTTGGTTTATGGGTTATGAGGTTTAACGTCCCCAAGCGACCCAGGCTATGAGGGACGCCATAGTGAAGGACTGCGGATAATTTCGACCCCATTGGGTCCTTGTAACATGCACTGACATCGCACAGTACACGGGCCTCAATCATTTAGCCTCCATCGAAATTCGACCGCCGCGGCCGGGATCGAACCCGCGTCTTTCGGTTCAGCAGCCGAGCACCTGAGCCAACGCGGCGGCTAAAAAATTGTATTTTTTTTGTCGTTTTGTATAGGGCGTTTCCATCTATGTGTTGATCTATTTGTAGACGCCCTGTTGTGGCCTTAAATCCCGCCGTCTTTTCATGTTCTCTAGGTGTCAGGGCCCTTGTGAAGCTCTCTACAGCTTTTTAGCTTGTGTTCCTTTTTTTGTAAAAAATACAAATAAATTGTAACTGAAACTGTACATGGGACGAAAGATCGGCATTGGGGCGGCAAACGTTACTGCCGCTCTGTCAATCGTATTTCCTTTTTCTAACAACCTTGTGTCTTGTATGAAAGGGGTTAAATCAGCTGCATTCAGTTCGGCTGTCTTGTACTCGACGCCTTCTGCGGGGCGAGAAGCTAAATACAGAACGCTGCAATGAAATGGCGCAGCTCGAGGCTTTAGCAAGCTCAATTCTAAGCCAGCCTTACACTTCAGAAGTCGAAACGGTTATTACGCAGTCTACTTCTGCAAAGAGCGGGTTTGTCCACTTCCGGACTAAAACGTGGCCTCGGCCTGCGTTTAGTCGTCATTTCATTATGCATGACAAAGCAACCTCCCTGTCATGTGCAACATTCTCGGACAAAAATTTTGAAAATTGGAAAATTGTAAGACGCTGTTATGGAAATATTGAACGTAATGGTCTACTCTTCTGATATGTAGCAAAATTTTCCTTTTATAGTGTTTCCATCGAACGCATTGAAGAGTTAAGACTTGCATAAAAAAACTAATGGGAAACGCTTTTGACGATAGCAAAAACGTTAATAGAAAAAAAAGTACAAGGTGGTCTGCGAATATATTGATTGTTACAATGAAATCTTACATTGTATGAAAAAAATTGCGTTCATAAACAGTTTTTCGCTCAAAATTTCTTTTTGCCCAGAATATTTGGTATTATAGACTCTCTGCAGCCTCGTAAACTTAAGCCGTGAAGATATCGAGCAATAAATTCTCTGACAATTCGTGTAGACCGACACCTGGAAAGCATGTTTTCGAGTGTAAGCAAGCCTTGTTTACGTGAAAGGCAGAAGAAGAGCCTCGCCAGTATCGGGCATTGTTTCAACAAGTCTAAACAACATTCAGCAAGTAACGAGAACGGCAGCTAATGTGTCGGACAAGACCGTTCACCTCCCACGAAAGTACTCATGTTTTAATGAGAAACTGTAACAATGAAAATAAAATGCAGCGAACAGAAAGTAAAAGGCTAGGCAGCACCCTCTCTCCACCCTTCAGCGACGCCAGCGTAGGAGAAAGCGTTTTAGTTGTTGCCGCCAGTAAGCTTCAACGAGCACGAGTGGTCGGTGCGAACGTCAGGAGCTCATTTTTTGGACCACTGGACTACAGCTCGAAAGGGGATTAACGCAAACAAAAAAAAAGGGATAGAACAAGGCAGAAGGCAGACATGGTCGTCTTCTCTTAAGCCCCAACTCCAACGACACTTCCTGGGCGTACGCGCTCAGCGTCGGCGCTCTTGGCGCCGCGCAACGACAGGCGCTGGCAGCAGTACGCATCTCCATGGTACTAGGCGCTGGCTAGCGCTGCCGCACGCTGCTCGCGCTTGTGCTCACGCTTCTGTGTGGTTGCCAGACCTGTCGGCCACTTCTTCGGCCCCGGCGCCACTTTTCTTTGCCTCCGTCGCCGCTTGATATATCCGGCAAAATTTGTCTCGTAGCGATTTCCACCGCTTTTGGGCTAGAGTGGAACCCTCTGCACGATTGAAACACAAGCGTTTTCGAGCACATTTCACTCAATCAGCACTCGTCACAAGCAAGATATCGGCTTACCTGTGCTTGGCAGGCTTGGCAGAATTTCCGCTGCCACTTCAAGCCACAATGCTGCCTTTAATAGCTTATTTTTATGGCTTTTATGGCTCGCCTGCCAGAGCGACGGCCGCCTTTCTACTGCGGCGATCAGACTTTCATTTATTATTTTATTTTGGGACATGGCGCGACCAGCCTCGGCACCAAGCAAAAATGTAGACAGCAAGTTTTGAAAAGCGCGCGAAAAGCCGCACCGGATGTCCCGAGAACCGCGTCCTTCCATTGGTGTATGTCTGCCTGAGGTACGCCCATGAGAGACGTGACGGTGAGCAGCTTCCGGCGCTGGCGCGAGCGCTGGCGCAGATATCTAGCAGTGACAGATATCGGCGCCTCGCCGAGGTTCGCTGGCGTCTCCTGCAGTGCGCATGCGCAGACCGGTTCTAGCGTACGCCAAGAGCGCCGACGCTGAGCGCGTACGCCCAGGAAGGGCCCTTGGAGTTGGGGCTTTACGTGTTTTGTCTCTTTCGTTTGCGCTAACCCGCTTTTGAAACTAATATGTTTGAACTAGCTACAACTGAACTCCTTCTTCTGCACCCGAGCTCTGTCTAGCTGTCTCCAGAATTGTTCAGGCGTCCATTGTTCCGTGAAGCAGTTGCGGGGCTAGCGGATACTCCTCATTTTTAAAAGGACTGCTTCAGAGCGGCAAAAAAAAAGGAACACCGAGAAGTCCACAGCACAGAGGGACACTTGGAAATGAGAACTAGTGGGCCAAGGTACAGAAATAAATCAAACCAAAACAAGGCCTTTAGCCGTAGACCGGCGCGAAGTGTCAAGCTGGTCGCTCTCATCGATTGATATTTATTGACTACTGACCAGCAAGGTTATAGAACAGGAATTTCAAACCAGCTCCTACCTGTCTTAACGCCTATCGACCAAAAAGAAACTAAACAACTGATGACAATATCTGCTCTCCTATTGGTTCTTTCAAGCATGATGAACAATGCAGCATCTCTCCACAATACTGTCGTCTCTCGCGACATATATTATTTAGCATGAAGCCCAGCAACGCACTACGTGGTTAATACTGCACATACCCTTCGCGATGAAAACGTATGAGTCTTACAGTGTCGCAGCGTTGTCGGCTGTGGCTAGTAACGGTAGCTCCAGACCTACTACTGCGCAGACTCGGTAAATAATCCCTTAGCACACCTCTTAAACGATGCAGCATCGGCAGTAACATATTTCAACTCTTGACAAATAAAATGGCGTTAAAATGTTTAATGCGAAGTTTTCTTCCTACGGAAGCTGTCGCTATCAACTCCTTTTGCTGATACTCTTTACTGGTAGTTAATAATGTGGTAGCGAAATATACAGGTGCGTAGGATTTAGCGCTTTAGCGACTTATCATTTCTTACAACACGTTTGCTTTGAATCCTACCAGCAGTAAATAACTAACGTACACGGTTCAGAGCGCAATTCAAGAGCCAGTACTATAATCGTACAAGGAGGCGCGTAATGCATTTCTCTGGCCATAAATAATACATTTTTGGCGCGAATACGCGCAGATTCCTCAATCAGGGGCCTTTTCGTTTTATGCTTATCGTATATTAAGTCAGGCGACAAGGACGCACCCGGCTCAGACCATGTTCATTCTCTACAACAGCATTAATGTCGTCTGCCGGACTCAATGCAATTTTCTTTTCTGTTTACAAGACACTACAGCACGCTTTAAAGAACGTTATGCAGTTGGCTGTCTTCAAGGTCTCGAAATGAATGGTGCGCAATTCGAATCTCAAGCAAGGTCGTCTAGACGAAGAAAGGAACCTCGGCTGTGCGTGGTCTAGCCCCTTTCTAGTGCATGCTTGCTGTATATTTTGTTTGATGCCTTAAAAAAGAAAAAAGAAAGGGCGTTCCCGTAATTTACTCCCTCATGAAGGACGCTCCTTCTCTTTGCAACGAAACCAAAAGCAACGCTTTGATGTGTGTGGTGGCCAGGCACAGCATCCGATCGCGTTCGTTGTCGCAGTTGTCCCTTATAAAAATGGTCTATAGACAGTCCATGGACTTCTTACAGACTCTATTGTCTTCCTATAGATATTTCTTTTTCTATCCGTAGTCTATAGACAAAAGTCTACTGAAAGTGTATGGCCTTAAATCTATAGATAGATTGTATAAAGCATTTATATTGCCTATAGACTGTTCTCCAGGATTTGTCCATAAAGTCTTTAGACTTTATAGACAGAAGTCTATGAAAAGTCTATAGACTGACTAAAGAAATTTTTGTAAGGGCTAAGGTTTATCCACTACCTGCCTCGGGATAGTGCTTCCGGCGAAGCTACCGGACGTCTACAACATGTGAACCGGTGCAGAGGATTCCTGCGCGGATGTTTGGCCTCCGGCCGTACAGAAGCTCCACTACAGCTCGAGGCAATGTACCTGTTGTCGGCTTTTCGATCTGGGCCCTGGGTATTTAAAATTACAGCTCTCTCTCTCTCTCTCTCTTAATTCTCTCTTTCTCCCCTAAACTTTGACTGCGTCCTTCCTCTTCAACGATCCCTGGCGCAAACATTCGCCAGCACCTCATTCGTAGGCCTTTATTGAATCAAGAATAGCCCGAAAGTTGCTTGTTCTTATTCTTGCCCCTCTTTTTTTTTTTTTGCTCATTTTTTTTTCCTGTCCGTCCGGACGCGTGGAGACTGAATACGGCGGAGCGTTTATACCCTGCCTTCCATAAAATGCGCTCGAGGGGAAGTATGTTCCGGACGCGCCCGGAAGCGGCGTGGCCAGCCTCCTCATCATCACCTTTCCACGCTTGATTCACGGACGTTTGTTTTCACTTTTGATTTGTTTGCCTTGTTTATTTTTTCTGCCCTCCTATGCTTCTAGCTTGCGTCCTCCAGTCTGAGCTGTCCCCTCTCTCCCAATGCGTCCGCCTCGCTGGCACGGACGAAGCATAACGAGCGCTCTTTTGAGGCCTGCCTCCGATGGGGCTTCTTTTTACGAGGGCACCCCGGAGCTCTAATCTCGCACTTGCAGAAACGGCCGCATTATATAGCACAGCGCTCAGTGTTGCTTTCTTTTATTTTTTAATTGTTTGGTTTCCCTCAGGTCTGCGCATGTTTGTGTGCGTGTATATGTGACCATAGATATTCGCATCATTTCTCGGAATGGCCCTTTTTGTTCGCAAACGGCGTAATTTTTTGCAGTAATTCTTGGCCCAAATCTTCGCCAGTTGGCCATCGGCTTCAGTGCGGCTGCTTCTGTGTAAATGAGTTGATTTCTTCCTTTTGTGGTGAACTTGGAAACGGAGTGGCATTTAAAGGTCCCACGAGAACGTTTTCACGTTTTATTCGGGTGTGCAGCATGCCAGCCACCGCAGGTCAGATGTTCCGAGTACCGTGAATGCAGGGATTAAGGTCATAAAGGTTTAGACGCTGAACGTAAGAAATCAGCACGCTGAAAAACTTCTTATCCACAGCTGAAAAGAATTCAGTGCTAGAAATTAGATGCTGGCGGACGTGCAAATAAGCAAAACATAGAAACATAAGCTGTGAAAGAAAGCTACTGAAATAGGTATAAAAGCAAAGTGCCAGTGTTTGAAGTGCAATACTTACCCTGTCTTTCTGGGATGAGAGCGTCTAAACGCTCGTTGTTTTTTCGTCTTAAAACCCTTCCCTCTTGATAATCTTGAGAATGCAGCGGCCGTCTTTTTGCTGTATTTTCAATAATTAACTAAAATATATTGTCTTCAACGTGTGCATTTATTCCCACCAAGCTCTTACGTAAAACACAGCTCCCTTTTGTGTGTACTCGCAGTGACATTTTCTTCATGATTACATATTCTTGGTTTTGTCTTTACGCTCGTTGATGTAAAACAATTGTTAGTAATAAAAACGGCTACTATTCCTTGCCGTATCCAATGATCAGCGCAGCCTTTATCAAGATTGCTGATTAAACAAGCTAAGTCTTCACACTTATCTGACAGTTACGAAGTTTTTTAACACGCAAATGCCAGTTTCTCCACCGGCAATGAATGAAGTTTGCTTTATTTGCCTACACGAGCCATTCATCCAGATGTAATGAGCATGAGAGAACCAAATATAGTAGTTCCCAAGCAACGCTTCGACGCAGGACTGGAATTTTTCTGGGAAGCAATGCTTTCGCGTTCGCCTCGAGAAGCAAGCAGCGATGCCTGCACACGCTAGCTAATTAAAGCTGCCGCACAGATTTGCCCGCACAGAACCTCACCGAAGCGTCTCCGTGCAAGCCGCCGGTCAAAAAAAAAAGAGGTGGAAAGAAAAACAACTTTCGCAATATTATCTTCGACGCCCCCGCCCTTTATTTTTCGCTGCCCAAACTTTCCTCCGTCTAGCGCCACAAAATATATGCACTGAAAATAAGCGAAATAAGCTTTCCGGGAAAGCATTTTCGTGCTCCAAGCACAGTTGTTTGCGCACAGTACTTCACGCTGCTCGCTCACGTTTGTTTTTTCGTTTTTTTTTTTCATTTAGTTGCGTTTAATGCGCTTGGTCACTGAACTGAACAAAAGTCACGTTCTTTGATGTCTGTCAAGTCCTGCGATAACATGCGTGCGCCCAGCTATGCATACAACAAAGACGACGACAACAACAACAACAGGCAAGGCCAGTAATTACACTGACCACTGATTCTCACGCTCCGCGCACCATGTGAAAGTGGAGCACCAGCTCTCTGTTGACGGCTTTTCCACAACAGCGCTTTTCTTGCGTCGCACTGTGCGAGTTCTAGGCTCTTCTCTCTCTCTCCATCTGCTTTTATCTTCTTTCATTTATAATGCGAACAGCTATGCGGCGGATAATTAACAGCCTGTGGAACATTAGCCTGGTGAGCGACGCTACGAAGAAACTATGCTGCTCGGTAGGGCGTTATATCGCTATGGGGCGCTGGAATCCACTTCACAATATGGCAGCGTTGCTACGCGTTAAACTTTGTTTCTTTCTCTGTCACACTACCCACACGTGGCTTGCAACTGTGCTTCTTTATTATTCGGCAGGCAGGAACTTTATTCATGGCTCACGTTGCTAATATGCTGTTGGTTGCCCCGCCAACGCGCGGAAGTGTTGTTGGAATGGCTATATAAAGTAATGAGCACGGACGTAATCAACTATGTTAAGGCCTTTGTTGTGGGAGACAGCTACGCGAGAAAAAAAAAAGAAATCAGCATGCTTACGTTGTTGTCCGGAGGGAGCCACAAGCGAAACGTGTGTAGCGGCATCACTGAACCAGGCAGTTTTTAATAGACGCCTAGACTAAATTCGCTCTACCCGTATGCAGCGAGCTTCGTTATGGCAGAGCACAGTGAAAAAATTGGCTGGTGCTTAGCTAAGGTTAAGCCTGGATATCTCTATGCGAAAAGCTGCAGTGATCCGCGATAAACACGCGCTTGCGGCGAACGTCAAACGATGACGCATAGCGCGCGGCAGCGTGGTAGGCAAGCGCGCCTTATATACCCCTCCTTTCAAATGCGCACTGCGCACGGCTGCGGCGAAAGGTCAAACGGTGACGAGGAGGAGAAACGGCGCCGCACATGCGCAGTAGCCTGCGCCGAGCGTGACGTCACTCGTGCTCCGACATACGCCGGCTCACGCGAAGCGCGGTGTTGACTAGCGTAGTGAAGCTTTTCGCTTCAAAACGCATTTAAAACGCAATATACGTAAGTCTTTTATTTTTCACTTTTCACTTTCACGGTACACCGTAATGGTTAATTCTCAAAGATAAAAAAACGGTACAGATTTAGCGATTCGTATACTATATAAATTGTAAATATGTTCACGCCGTTCAATCGTTCATATAACTATGGCGTTAATACAGCAGCTCTGTTGACGTTGTTGCACCGGTTTTTAAAGATCAAGTGACAAGCTCGGAAATTCGGGAATATATTTCAGTTCAGTTCAGCTAACAACCGACTTTTGCTTGATTATGCTTTATGGTTTATGGGGGTGTAACGTCTCAAGGCGACAAGGGCTATGAGGGACGCCGCAGTGAAGGGCCACGAAAATTTCGACCACCTGGGGTTCTTTAACGTGCACTGACATCGCACAGTACACGGGCCTCGAGAATTTCGCTTCCATCGAAATTCGACCGCCGCGGCCGGGATCAAACCCAAGTCTTTTGGGCCAGCTGTCGAGCGCCATAACCACTAAACCACCGCGGCGGCTCCGACTACTGCTTGCGATTTATCTCGACGATAGATATGCCAATCCCGCTAACACGAACCTCGCTTCCCGAATCTGCACAACACACTGCTTTCTGCTTTTACGCAGGTCAAAAAGCAGATTGACTACACGTGACGAAACTACAGCTGCGACAACCTTAAGGTCAGGACGAAGTGTTTCTACCACAATGCCGACGCAAACGCCAATGTTGTTGGAGCTTCTCTTCATGTTCAGTTGTTACATTTGATCGCGTGTGTCTCAATCATTACAAGTGCAGATCAGGCTTAAGGCAAAAGCACCGGTAACAAGAGCCCCGCCACTTGGGCTTGCTATGCATCCCGCCAGAGGCGGCGTCTGCGTGTCCTCAACAGAGAAACCAATCAGGTAATGGAAGTGCGCTGCAAAGGATTCAGACCGGTGACGGAACTAGTCTGGAAGCAGTGCGTGCCTGTGTTAGAGCATCAGGTGTGCCAAAGGAGCCGCAAGCTTGTACGTCTTCCGGGCACGCCGCTGAAACGATTGCATGCGGCCGAGACGAGACGTTCAAGTTGAACCTGAAAAGACCATACGCATACACATCTCAGGAGAACCGGACCTCTGGCAAGCAGAAACATTTTTTCATTTACCAAATGACTGATTTGCTAGGGCACCGAGATGTAAACGCTTCCTGGGCATAATGATTCGCCGGTAACACAGTGGTGAAAAAGACGAAGAAAAAACGCATTTGAATCGCGTCCGTTCTACGTGTAGGTTGGCCTGCAACACTTGTGGGATAGCCCGCTCCCCGCCAGGATTCGGCAGCAGTGCAAGCTACAGCAAGTGCGGACCTTGCGCAGCTGTATTTGTCCGGCAGGCGACGCGCGTGACACTATTTGGAATACTAAATTTGTAGCGACCACCGGATTGCGGGATCACTATTAGTGACGCTGATTTGCGGAAGCGGCGCACCTCCCTTTTTTTAATCCTCCATTATGTCCTCGGGCCATCCTGTGATAACCTGGGGTTCGTTCACAAAGATCCTCGTTGTGGCCAGATCGGGCGGCCTCGTCCGCGTGCTGGTTTCCTGCAGAAGGGTTGAAATGCGGGCCAGTTGGTACATTGTAAAAGGAAAAAAACCAGCCACACAAGACGAGGGACAAGAGGAGTGTACACGCCACAACGACTGGTTTCCTGCGTTGCAGCGGTGTTCCGGCAGCCAGTGGTAACAGCCATCGGTAACGGTAACCATATTTTCTAAATTCTATAAATTGACATGGATTTTCCTTACGGTAGGCTACGCGCCTCTCAATAATTAAGGAGCCCAGAAAAAATAGTTAGAAAGTTAACTATTCAATATTAGTCAACCAGCCTGCTAGTTAGCACGCCTTAGCTGCACTCTTATGTACTATACATCTTACAATGCTATGCCGAAAAAGCGCTATTCTAACTCAAAAAGCCTATTTTTAAATATTGTGGAAAGACTTAGGTAAAACACCCTGTATATACCAGGTGTTCAGGGAAGCGGGCCACTAATTTTTAAAAATAGGGTATTTGAGGTAAAGAGAAGATATTTGCGGCATAGTAATACTAGTGTTAGCGAACGCCAAGAAATAAACAGAGAATGCCAACTAGTAAAGTGATGAACTAAATTCTAATGGTCAACTTTTTAACAATTTCAGACAGCACCTGATAGCAATGAGAGATTTGTAACTGGCCGCTAGTAACACCAATATCAGTTTGTAGAATTTCTAAAATGCGATTATCCTCACCGCTATGGCTTAACTAATATGTACCATTTCTCGCGCCATTCGAAAACCGCGCGCCTGCGGGAGTGCGCAAAGCGACGTCAATCAAATCGCGACACTCCTTGACGCACCTACCACGTGACAATCTCTGCCCTGCCCGTGCTGCACGGCTCTCCGCTCCTCGCTACTTCGCTGCTCCAGCGCCAGCGGAGGCTGAGATTGTAGCGTGGTATGTGCGTCCCGCGCCCTCCGCAAGCGCGCGGTTTTCCAATGGCGCGAAAAATGGCCCAAATTAGTTGAGCCACAGGGGCGAGGGTAATCGCAATTTAGAAATTCCAAAAACTGATTTGGCTATTATAAAAGCCGGCTACAAATTTCTAATTGTATCCAGGTGCCTATCGGTAATAGTTATAAAGTTAATTATTAGAATTTAGTTAACCATGTTACTAGTTAACATGATTCGCCTGTTTTTGACGTCCTCGAATACAGGTAGTAACTATACCGCAAAGAGGTTTCCTTGGACTCAAAAACCATATTTAAAAATTAGTGGTCGCTTCCCTGATACGTACCTGGTATACATAAGGTTAAGTAATGTTCAACAGTCTAGGAAGGGAACAGTGGTTTACAGTTAGTAGAGAGGCGCTGGAAGTGGTAAGGGAATACGTCTACTTAGGGCAGGTAGTGACCGCAGGTCCGAATCACAAGACCGAAATAACTAGCAGAAAAATTCAGGGGGCACTTCGCTGCAAGTGCTGCAAGGCGAAAGCGTTTCCTGGAGCACTGTTTCTTTTTTCCCATTTTTCATTTTTTATTTTATTTTTTATTTGTGTTACTTTTCTTATTTTGGCTTTTTATTTCATTCTTTATTTTTGGTTCTTTTCTTATTTTGGCTTTTTATTTCATTCTTTATTTTTTGGTTCTTTTCTTATTTTCTTTTTTTATATTTCTTTAATTTTATTTATGAAACCCATGCATTCACTAGATGCGCCTTTATTCGTGCTCGAACCCTGAGCCTTCGTGACGCTCTCTGTATTTTGGTTTACCGGGGCATGACGTACTCAAAAGAGTACGTAAGATGCCAGTCTCGCCGCGTACAAAGACCTTTTTCTTTAAGTTACACACCGGTACGTTGCCCGTTAGAATATGGTTAGATAAAAAGGGCATTTTTGTGTCTACCGTTAATTGCCGCCTTTGTGATGAACCAGAAACAATTGAGCATTGTTTCATCAGTTGCAAAGATGCAGTACTCTTCTGGGATATCCTGCAACGCACATTTAAAAAAAGAATTCATCTGACTCCACATTCTGTTCGCTATCTCACTGCGCTGCCATTTGTTGATGAACCCCTGGACATGTTCTTTCTGATTGGACTGCACAGCCTCTGGAAAACCCGCATGATGGACAGACACTGTGAACCTGTTGTGTCTACAAAGGATCACTTCAGTCGAATGGTTGTTTATCTAAGAGACGTGTATGCCCAGACTGAGTACGAACCGGAGTGGCACTCACTATTAGTGATGTGCTCTGCATTGCCCCTTTTGTAGTGCATGGTCTTTTGAATATGTATTGTTTACCACTGTTTTCATAATGGCTTGTATATAGTTCATGTACATAGAACATTACATCACTGTAATAAATACCATGTTGAATAAAAAAAAAGCCTTCGTGGTGGAGTGGTAGCGTCTCCACTTCAAATGCCTAAGGCCCTGGTTCGATTCCCAGCCTCGACAGAGTTTCTTTTTTAAAGCAGTGACGCCGAAATACGGACACATTTGCTAACATTCCTTGATCACGACAGTATGAGGCATTACAGGCTTTCGCCTTAATAAGAATGGGGTGGAGCTCATTTGGCAGGTTCTCTCAGATCATGAATGGCAGTTTACCGGTATCAAGAAAAAAGCATACAACAGCTGTATCTTACCGGTACTCACCTAGGGGGCAGAAATGTGGTGGCGAAAGAAAAGGGTTCAACTGAAATTAAGGACAATGGTATCCTAGGCACATAATGTTCGCATTTAATGCATCAACGCTTCCAGCCGCTTTTCTTTATTTTAGTGTTAAGAAAACGTAGTGAGTGAGTGAGTGAAAAACATTTATTGTCCAACAGAATGAGACTACCTCACCCAGACCTCCCCTGTCCCATACCCTCAGTTGAGGGAGGAGGATCAGGAGAGATCCGGCCGCATGGGGTAGTCGCGTCAGATGCTGGCCGGGATCTCTTGTATCCCGGCGGCCTCTTCAGCCAGTCGGACGGCGGTGAGCTGGAGCTCAGGGTCCGAGCTCCGGAGCAAGGTCTCCCAGGCGTCTCTACTATTAATGTTCTTCGCCCTGCCTGGGGATTGGCTACACTCCCATATTATGTGGTCGAGGGACCCTCTCGCTCCGCACTTCTTGCACTTATCGTCTTCTATTTCAGGAATTATATGTTTGCATAGAATTGGGTGTGGGAAGCGTAGCGGTGATTAACCTTCCCTGTTTGATTCTGCACCCGTTTTGCAATTTGAATTCATGCTTAGCTATTTAGCAGTCTTTTTATAGATTGCTCTCAGAATTACGGAAATGAGCAAGAACGCTATAACTCCAATTATGTTTATTTCCCCGCACAATCTATAGTTCGGCAACGCCAGTACTATTATAGTTTCTTCTGTTAGGACACAGCTGCGGGTCACGCGCAGGTGAAGAAAATGTGGATCTGGGAAAGCACTACGTTTTCTGGAGATTAGGAGCAATCTCAAGAAAACGTAGTGCTTTCCCAGATCCACATTTTCTTCACCTGCGCGTGACCCGCAGCTGTGTCCTAACAGAAGAAACTATAATAGTACTGGCGTTGCCGAACTATAGATTGTGCGGGGAAATAAACATAATTGGAGTTATGGTGTTCTTGCTCATTTCCGTAATTCTGAGAGCAATCTATAAAAAGACTGCTAAATAGCTAAGCATGAATTCAAATTGCAAAACGGGTGCAGAATCAAACAGGGAAGGTTAATCACCGCTACGCTTTATGATACGACTCCAAACAGGAGTGCCACTAATTTCGTACATATTACTGGGCGAACGAGTTAGGAAATATGGTTTGTGCGAAAACAATAAGAATTACCGTAAGTTCCTCTATAGAGTCTGCGGGCTATACATAATTAAAAGAGGATATTTTTGGTACAGAGTCTGCGAGCTATAAATGTTTAAAAGTGGATATTTTTTGCCTTTCGCATACCATCTATAGGCGCAGAAAGTACAGCACTTTCTTCAGGAATAAAGCTCAAGCTATAGCCCAATGCGATTCTAAGTGCCGATTTTATGGCATAGTCCGTATTCGAGTACGCACTATGTAAATGGTGCCGACAACCTAGTGAAAAAAAAAAATGCAGCCAAAGTTTAGCCCTGCAGCATACAATGGATGCCAGCTATATAGCGGAAATTACGGTATGAAAAAGATTTTATGCCGAGAGGGAAGCGGTATGTTTTGTGCATGGGCCTTAAACTATAACAAGCGCATGTTTGCACAAGCGGACCGCGTTAATAACGAAAACCATTATCTCGCGCGGTCTGTTCTGTCCTCTTTTCATAGATTCTCTACAGCAGCTCCTCGGTACAGCTAGCGTGTACCGTTTCTACTCATGCGATTAAAACGAGGCAAGAAATATGGTGAGCATTTATTGGTGAAGCTGGTCCGACAACTCCCGCAAATTTATCGATGCTTACTCAACTGAAATGGCAGCATCGGACTTAGTGTTTCATTCCACGGGCTTTTGCAAGGCATCCTTTTGTAAATAAAGCATCGCTCTCAGAAATTTAAATGGGTCAGGTCTGCGCCGAAGCAAAAACGGCAAAAATGCAAATGGTTCACTTAAAAGAAAGCAGAGTGTATGGTAAATAAATAGAGTACCAGATTTGTCCAGCATATACGTTCTATTTAAGAGGAGTTAATTATTATTTAGGTAGCGGCGCGAAGGTTAATGACAGACACCGATGTTGCAACTCTTCTGTACTGTCTGAACTATCCCCACTCGAATTGTTTTCATGAAAACGTAGACGAGTACTTTGAAGCGACAGCTCCTCAGGAAGGTTTTTCAGTGTGTGCGACGTCGTAGTGGCAGGGGCAGCATGTCTCCAACAACCGACACATCCGTGACGTCACTACTCCGGGACCATATGTTCGCTTCCTGACTATTGAAAATAAGCCACTTTTCAACAAGTGACCCCCGTCTCTTCCATGATGACAATACCTTGCCGACAAAGAAAAAAACTTCAATGGAAAGGCCAACAAAAAAAAACCTTATCACCAACATTCATTATGTTATTGTTTATAAAAGTCACATCATCGCAGATGATATATTAAAATACACTGCACACTATAATATTTTTTCTTGCACTACGTGTCGTTCGACGGCTGCAACACGTCTGTGCTCCCTCAACCTTTAACCATAAGTTAATATACTCGTTGCAGACACTAACGGGATAGCGTAAAGGAGTTCATAGGGCAGAAGAAGCGGCGTCGTTGTTCGCGAGAAGTTGCTCGGGAAAAGCAACCTTCGTCTCAAAAGCCCTACAGGTGACAGCACCTGCCATCGCAGGGCAGTGGCGCATCGCTTAACCGCTGCACCATGGGGCCAGGAGTGGCATGAGGACTCCCGTGGGATCTATGAATGTTAGAAAATGTCCAATTTCGCAACACGATCGCGTCACACACTTAACGCGGAACTTAAGTGTCCCCTACAATTTTTTCTTCGAATTACGATGTGACATCCCGTCTAATCCGATCACGTAGCACAGAAGGCAGGTTTTCTTCGCCCTGTTTCGCTGAGAAAAACGTGCGAGACCTCAGTCCTCATACCGTATCGCATGTCGTGATTTGAGTGCCCAATGTAGGCGACCCTCTCGATAACATTTCCCGTGTTCGCTACTCTTTAATTACGACAATATTACACTGGCGAAATTTATTGCGCCATCGTTCAATTAAATTTATTTTTTGTAATTTATTTGTAATCGAAAGGTGAGAGCTGGGATGCATGGCGTAGATAACACAAAGCCAGGGACCAGAGTGTATGGCTGCCTGGATGAACGTCGAAAAGAAGGTGTGTTCTTGTATTCATTAGTGGGTCCCAGACATTGCGAATGCTCTTGCAATCTACGTACCATGCCCGCCAGTGCCTCATGACGTCTGTAATAAGGATGTTATACGAGATTAGGTGTGCTTTTGCACTTTTATTTTCTTTTTCGTCTCCTGTTCACAAAGTTATTTGCTTGTTGTTTCAAAGGTTACTTTACAATG
This sequence comes from Amblyomma mixtum, assembly GCF_055824585.1. NCBI lineage: Eukaryota > Metazoa > Arthropoda > Arachnida > Ixodida > Ixodidae > Amblyomma > Amblyomma mixtum. The sequence continues at coordinate 157,080,539 of NC_143017.1, read as the reverse complement.
GAAAGTCTTGATGGCACATATGACACGTTGCACCTCAATGCTTCGAAAGACGCTAGCTTAAGGGATCACTGAAGTTCTCTTATGTTTTTCCGCTGATTTCACTCATCAAACACATCCGTCCACTGCTCAGTGCTTGCGTAAAGGGTTAATTTTGCCTCTTTTGTAAAGGCACACTGCGTCACGAAAGCTCCAAATTCCACTCTGAAAAAAAACCGCTGCATTATCATCCTCTTTCCAGTCTTCGCCTCTGTAGGCTCCTTAAAATAGTCGAGTCACTTTTACATAGCCTTAACTCCTGTGTAGGCCATTTCATTTCCTCAGCCAAGCCCATCTGTTGTCTTCATAACTGAAATAATTGTGCATCACTGCGAAAAAGCGACAAAGTATTCAGTTAACCTGCTTACACTTCAAGATGAGAAATCAAAAGACAGGACATATTTTGTGGTGAGCTAATAACATCTCGTCTCGAATAATAAAAATGCATTCGTAACTTAAAGCTTCTGCGTTCTACTCGAACCTCAGCAAAACTGCTACCCCCTCCCCTTCCCCGGAGCAGCATCTCCTATCAGAATTCTCAGCAGTTCAAATATCTCAACTATGACGGAAACGAAAACTGTAAAACTTCCTCAAAAAACAGACAAAAAGCACTTGCGCAAAGACTAATACCTCAAGGGAAAACAATTCGGGACTTCGTTCGTTTGTGACGGCGTTGTCTGAGGCGTCCGCTAATTCTATGTCCCTCTTCCTAAGTTTTCTTTTTTTCTTTTTGCGCCAGCGTTTTTCGTCAAACGAATGCAGCAGACAGGTTAATATCAAGCTCTTGTTTCTAATAAGAAAGGACTTAAACTGCCCAATTTCAAAGCTACTAGTAAAAAAAGTTACATTCAAAAGTACATTCGCTATTGTACAAACGCACTGCGAGTCCGGATCTTGGTACATAAGCAAACACTCGTTAGTCCACAAAAGAGTGCACGTCCTTGAGATATCGCAAGTAAACATCTAGCCGGAGATGTCTCTGAGGCAACCTCTTTAATTAGAGACCGTCATTTGACATTTCGTTTCCCGTTTCCTTAGCAGGACATGGAAAAACGAAATGGCTGCCTTCGCACGCGATGCTGTGAAAGAAGAGAACTGCAATTAAACGAGGAAATAAGAAAAAAGCAAGGAAGGCACACAATCAAGTGCACACAGCTGAACGACGAAGGAGAACGGGAGCAACAGCGTGAGGCTCGCTACCATACGTGCCGGGCGGCGGAACGTTGCCTCTAGTGTGCAGTCGCTCCCGAACGTGAGCAGGAAGACGTTTTTCAAGCTGCACTGAGCATAACCAACCCTTCCCTCCTTTTTAGCGGAAGCTAGCAACTCTTTCTTTTTTTCCGACTTGAAACGAACGCAGATGGTGAGGTTGTTTCTTCTCGTGGCTAAAGTCCGGGTACATTTCTCGAAAAACACGATTACTAAGCGGTCGGAAAGACGCAGCTCTTCTATATAAAGATTTGCAGCCACTGTGATGGTTATGGAGCAATGCAAATGACGGAATAAAACTAAGGCTTTCTGCGTGACAGTATCCAAAAGTAACTCTGATATGGTAATTAAATCAGGAATGAGCACCTTGGAAACTGCAGAGGTCACCGCAAGCCATTGTGCTCGTACAGTGCCTGCTCGTCACAATTATCGTTCGCTTCCACGCTTTGTATAGACCGAGCCTTTATTGGTGCATTGACAGTGCCTTAGTCCTCTGCCGAGATATTGTGGGCTCGATACCCTGCTTGACTATCCAGTCATCTATGGTGATTGATTGATTGATTGATTGATTGATTGATTTATTTATTTATTTATTGATTTATTGATTTATTGATTTATTGATTTATTGATTTATTGAATTATTGATTGATTGATTGATTGATTGATTGATTGATTGATTGATTGATTGATTGATACCGATTGATTGATTGATACCGATTGATTGATTGATTGATACCGATTGATTGATTGATTGATTGATTGATTGATTGATTGATTGATTGATTGATTGATTGATTGATTGATTGATTGATTGATTGATTGACAAGCAATGGCGGATGATGCGTGGGCAGATACTACAAGAACTGCGCGAACTTTCGTGAGACTGCCTGAATCCTTTTACCCAACCCCCTGCCAACAAGCATTTCATGTAAGCAACCTAGTAATCAACATTCAGATGTCCCCTATGCCATGGCTTGATGATCTGGTTTAGGTTTACCTTTCCTAACGCAGGCCTGCTATTTGCGCTGCAGTGTCTGCGATCCACGGCAGCGACGATGCGCCATAGACCGTGCCTTGCGGGCATGCACACCCTCGGGAACACGCACATTAGCTACTGTAGCACTGGTCGGACAAGCCGCGCATCCACAGCCAGCGATAGCGGGCAGAGGCTTCGAAGGGACACCCAGTGCCCCCCTCATCCCTTGCTTCGGCTTGGCGAAGCCTTCGGTAAACGAGGAGAACGATACGAGGAACAAAGGACGGGTGGGCGTCGTGTCCAACTTTGCATGCAGATGTATGCGCCTGGGCTTCACGCTTGCTCGGGGCGAAAACAATCAATGGTCCCCCTGACCGGTAATGGGCTTTGAAGCGCGCTGGTGATGACTATTGATCTCACCGCACTCCCTCCTTCGGGGGCCGCTCACGAATGGTGTGTGTGTGGGGGTGGAAAGGAGTCGGAGGTGCTAAAGTGTCGTATTTTGGCAAGTCTGAAAGATAAAGGATCGGTAATGTCTGCTACTAAAGGCTTTTCTCGTGCTTAGTTTTTTCTAAATTTGCAAGGGAGAGGAGGGCGCATGAAGTCCAAAATAAATTAACGTGTTGCAGTTTTGAGAAAGCGTCAGCTTGTGGCTAGGCCGGTAAAATTTCCATTTGTTTTTCCCACCCTGATATAATGCTCGTGGTATATAATATATGCTCAACTGCTTAGAGAAACATTTTTGATCGGAAAACGCTGCTTTATGAGCTTCACGCAAGCTTGCAACTGTTTTCTGAACTCCTTGCTACACATTTATACACGTTTATAACACGTATACCTGACAACATATATCTTTTTTTGTAACTTCAAACCAGCGCGCAAGATAAATCAACCAATTAGCCCCAGAGAAAAGTTATGAGCTTCAAAATTGTACGCAGCAAAATTCTGAGCTTATACCTCCATGTAATCCCGAACGCAGATTGGTCGTCTTCCGGATGGGAAATATTACTATTCATAATTAATCAGAGCTGTTCGCGTTTTTTTATTTCCTTTTCTTCAGTGATTCCAGGGACCGGCGGAACTGCTCCAGTCTAGCTCTAAATTACGCTGCCAGAATCTCCATCACGCAATGTCTTTATCATTTTCGACACTTAGCTTATGCGATTGCCACAAATAAAATTTTAAGTTTTAAAAGTCCGCCTTTGCGACCTCGTTTAGGACTTGCGAAGGTTGGCGTTCGGTATTTACTGACCTATAGTTATGGTACGGAGGCGCGTAAATTGTTGATTCTCGAACTTTTGATTCATCGAAACTGCCTTACAAGCCATTTCGTTTAATCTTTTAGCTTTTAAATGGTTGTTGCCTGAGCGTAAGTAGATGGCTGCACCGTTTATTTTTGAGCTTGTGCCTTCAGGAACGCCGGCAAGCAATGATCACCCAAACGACATATGAACGAAATGCTGCGGAAAAAAGGGCAACAATCTGAGTTTTGATTATTCTTGAAACATACTGTGTGACTTTTTTGTTAAGGTCGCTTTATTATTGTTTTTTTTTTCCTTGGCATTACCTTCCACTTGACTTTTTACACATTTGGTTGCCACACTGTTATTTCGTGAATCGAAGGCAGAATAAAACTGGAAACATACGTAGCGTTTCTCTGTGTGTCCAAGAACAAAAATTAACTGGCTACACAAGACTGCGGCTTAGTCACAACATTCGCAGTAGCCGTGATGTCTATCTTCTCTCCTTTCTGCTTCTGATCTTTCTCTCTTCTTCTTCTCGCTTTTTGCTTGGTTTGGCTTCTCCTTTCTTCTTTCTTTCGTTTCTTCTTTCTCTTCTTCTCTCTCTTTGCTTGGCTTGGATTTTGCCTTCTTCGTCTCTGCAACTTTTCCTTCTCCTCCTGTTTTCTCTTCTTTTCACACGACCACTCGAGGTGGGGTTCCAGTGAAGGCTCTTGCGGGAAAATGCCTCTTTTTTTAATGTGTGGCTGACAACGCCGTTTCTGATCGCAGAAGTGCATATGTTACTTCTGTAACCGCCCACGTCTACAGCGTTAAGTTGGCATGGTAACCACGCTGATGTAGTTAAGTAATCAAATAGTTTCAAATAACTGTGAAGTCACGGTACGTTGCTTATCCTTTTGAATGAATAAACTTTATTTTTCCACTTGAAAGGGGATGGACCGCAGATGAAGGCCTACAACTATGTAGCTTGAAAGTGTTTGTAGCCCAGTACAAAAGCAACATCAATAATAACGTGGCATAAAGGGTAGGTCGCAAACAAGACTACTAATTTTACAAGGGTACAAATATATAAAATAAAGAAAAAGAACATACAGAAAAAAATAACAACATTGGAGTACCGTCAAACAGAATAGTAGACCAACACTTGAAGCTGTTCGGTTCTGCTAACAAAATGTAACTTCAATGCCCTGAGAGGTAAAGACATCATTTGAGCTTGGGGTAAATTTGTTTAACAAATGAGGCAAGGAGAACTTTAGCGCCTGTCTTCCATAACTTGTTTGTGTGCGTGGCAGAACCCATTTATCGGTGCATCGGGTGAAGAGATATTCCTCTTTTGGTTTTAATTTAGTTAGGGACATGATGAAAGCAGCTGTTGTGGGAGAAGAGAACCTGGGACAATATACTAGCCGGTATTCAAAGAGGACATTAATATGAATAATCTTGCACTGAAGAAAAAAAATGAGCTCTGTAGGCTGTGTAACTGACCCCGGCAATTAATCTAATAACTTTCTTTTGAAGCATTAGTAATTTTTTAACGTTAGTGCTTGATGTTGTGGCCCAGTCCAATTGACAATAGTTGAGATAAGATTCACATGCTGCCGTTTCTATGTGGGCACTGTTTTAATGAGATTCTATTTGGAAAGACCAGAACGATGCAAGGAAATATCTCTAATCAGCGATAACCTGACTGCGAGAGACAGCAGCGAACAGAAGAGCTCACTGAATACTAGGCTAAAAATTCAGCTTTTGGAATATACATCCGTAAATTGTCTCAACACAGACTTCTTCCCGCGTCTTACTGAAGAAATCACGGCACACTCTGTGCTATCGTTTGTTTCATTCTTGTTTTATCCTCCAGGCAATATCAGTGCCTGTGTATGCCACACTTCCTCGTCTCAAATCTTAAATCTAGGAACAACTTTTCTGGGCCATACTGCTTGGGTCAGAAACCTTGCCCCTCTTCCGTGCTGTCGCAAAACTTCCTTGGTAGGCACAATTATATGAGCACGCGTGTAATGCAAGACGTCTCCCATATGCTCGCTCCTACATTCTGCACGCGACCGGTAGCGCCGAGTTAGTCTGCCGGCTCCCTGCACGTGTGTTGAGAGACTTTCAGTGCGTGGCAGCCACCCTTGACGCCTAATTAATCAGCGAACGCGAGCGAGCGAGCTCTCGCAGCGCCGCGACTCGCCCGCTACAGACGACGGCAACTCGCTCGGTGCATAATGCAAATGTTTCAGACATGACACGAGCAGGTTCTCTCAGGTCTCGGTTAAGATGCCGCGCCATCTGCCGTAGACACACGGCACATGTCGGCTAAGACGAGGGGAGAACTATACAACTATGCTGCAGAGTGACACTAATCTCAACGTTCAGCGATTGTGCATGTCCTCAAGATCGAACGGCGCTGGTTTCAAAGCGCTACGCTTTGAGCTTTGCGTACTACTGGACGCGAAAGTTCTGCTTTAGCGCCTGCTAAAGGCTGCGACGCGGGAACTTTTTTGGGTACCCGGGAGCGAACTGAAACGGTGCAGTGCCGGTTCCTTTCTTTCCTTGAAGGTGTGCCTGGACGATAGGCTATGAGCTTGCCGTACATAAAGTCTTTACTTCCGTTCTTCACACCTTTCATTTTAACTCAGTTCTTTCACTCCTTCCCCTTAATTTCCTTCCATCTGTCTTTCTTGGAGCAGAGTGGCAAACCGATACCTTCGTCACTTTAAATTCCTCATCTTTCCTTCTTCCTCTCTCTCTCTCTCTAACGATCAATCTTTAATACATAGATGACACAAGCCATAGAGCTTTTGCGAAGTGCGTTATACTGAGAACGTAGCGCGATTCTTTTAACACTACCGCCGTAATACTACCGCCTAAGACCTTAGGCTTCTGCGCACCTGATGAACCAGACGATTCTGCTTCTATTTTCGTGATCCCCATAGATCTTCAAAGGGACCTAGTGCATGCCGGTTGTATCATTTGATCGATGGTACAATGGCCCGATGGCACAACATCTGGCCGGCTGAAATGCCTAAAGGGTTCTGGCTGCGTTGAGGCATTTCGGTTATTTATTCTCATTGACCAACTCGCCAAGTAGATTTCGTACGTTCGTTCCTTCGTTCATTTATTCATTCGTTCGTTCGTTTGTCCATCCTCTTTCTTGTTTTTCCCTTCGTTTCTTTCTTTTACTTATCTTGCTTTGTGCTGTTGTCTTCTTTTTCTTAATTTTAAGGCGAAATCCTTTAATGCCTCATCGTTGTCCACAGAAGGTTGTCGACAGAAGGTTGTCAGCAGAGGTGTCAAGCTTTTCCGTTGGTCGAAATGGTTATGACGTCGGAGTGCGCAGATTCGCAGTAATGAGGTCACCCACGGATGCCTGACGCCCCCTTTTGGAGCAGACGACAACTAATAAAACAGTTGTCGTCCGCTACGACAGGGGGCGTAAGGCGTCCGTGGGTGACCACTTTACATACATCATTACTGCCAACAGAGCCATGGATACAACTGAACTCATCGAAGCAGCGAGAGAGTCGTGCTAAAGAAGCAGTCAAAGTGTGTAGTTGTAATGTGTAGTCAACGTGTGTAGTCAAATAAAGCACTAGTGTAGCACAAACAGTCTCGCAGTCAATGCCAAACAGCGCGCCAGGAACGGCTTTGGCCTTGCAGCACTTTAGACAGCCAAAGTGCCCCCTGAATTTTTTTACATTAGACCAAGCAGCACAATTATGAGTTCATAAGCGCCCCACCAGATGCACAAGTCTTTAGAGCCAATTCAAGTGGTCCTTTCTACTGCTTTCTACCCTCTAAACACCAGTACACCTATATGGAAGTAAAAAGGGAGTAAACAATTTTCTAGCGCACACCCTTTTATGAAAGGGTGTGCGCTAGAGGACCGTTTACTCCCTTCTGTTTAGAGTGTATATATTTGTTCAGAGTCCTTTTTTAATTTCGCTTTTTTTTATTTTTTAAGACCGCTGGTAGCACCTGCTAGGTGATCACGCAGCGAGCATAGAGACAAGAAAAAATTTAAAACCCTTAAAGGAGTTCATTAAATTTTAAATCTAAATTGAAGCACGTAATAAAATTATTAAGAATACGCGACTAATGAGTCTCTGTCAGAACTGCCAGTTGCCGGGTTTTTTTTCATGCGCATAAGCGCAGAATAGCTTGCTCAAGCTGGAGCTGCGTGCCGAGCGTTCTTTAATAAAACTCTTCGAGCATACTCGGCAACGCGTGTCCCAAGGGCATGCCTCATGCCGACGTCATAACGCGCTCCCCGCCAACGCCGAGCTGGGGATTTGAATACAGAAGTTTCGAGAACCCCCGCCGGGGAGTCTCCAGGCGCTCGCAGTGGTATTTCATTTTCTCTCTCATACTGTAAATGTGCCACTGCTGCCCACGTGACACATAGTAGCTCACGTGACCACTATGTGTCACGTGACCTGTTGTGTTTCATTCTGCAATCGGTCTGTCTTTCTTACATCACTCCTAGTTGTTGCTTTTTATAGATCTGTTCCTTCTGGTTAACATCCCTGCTTGCCCTGTTCCGGACTTTTTATCGCTCTCTCTCTCTCTTTTTTAGTGCTCAGTTTTCCTGTTCGCTTTTGTCACGTAATTCGAGGCCTCTCCACTTGACAAATACGTGCAATGTGTCACAGCGACCGGCCGATCGATCGACAACCATGGTTGGCCCGTAGTCCCAGAAGAAGAAGAAGAACTATGGCGAGCAAAGCACCGCAAGGCGCGGTGCAGCATGAGCCGCCCCAGGCCCTGAACCTTTCCGGAGACCAGCAGGCGGAAGGCGACAAGAGCCTTTCCACGACCACCCGGGTGCACGCCCGCCCCAGGGCACGCGGTGTCATCGTGGGCGCGAACCTGACGGTCGTGCTTCTCGCGCTCGTCGCCCTCTGGTGCGCCACGTACTCCTTCGCGGTGCGGCCGTCGAACCGCAACAGCCTCTTGTACAACCTGCTGAACAAGTCCTTCCTCTTCACCTTGTTCATGCACCTGGACACCCTCATCATCGCCCTCAGCGTGGCCTTCGGCACGGTTGCCGCCTTCGGCCTGGTGGGGGCACTGCGCGAGAACATCACCGTGCTCGAGGTCTACCAGTCCCTGATCGCCGTCCTCATCGTGGTCAACAGCGTACTTGCCATAGCGGGCGCGCTGGCACCCCACTCGGTACGCGACCACATCAAGGAGAGCGCGTACGTCGAGTTCGTCCAAGGCTACCGGCACAGCGAGTACTTCCAGCACCTGATCGACTCGCTGCAGTCGTCGATGGACTGCTGCGGCTTCTCGACCGAAAACTTTCGGGACTGGGACCGGAACGAGTACTTCCGCTGCGTCCAGGAAAACCCGAGTCGTGAGCGGTGCTCTGTGCCTCACTCGTGCTGCCGTAGCCGGATCCTGAGCGTGAATGACACGGAGCTCGTGCAGGCGCCCAGGTTCTGCGGCCATGGCGTGCTGCTCATGGAGGACCAGGAGGCCTGGAGGCGCGTCTACACGCGCAGCTGCGCCGACGCCGCGCTGACGTACGTCATGGACAACCTGGTGGTCTTCGTAGGCGTTGGCATGGTGCTCAACATGTTCATGTTGGGCATGCTCGTTACGTCAGTTTCGCTCCAGGATCAGATCCGCACAATCACGGCCATCTACGACGCGTACTACAAGGCCGTGAACGAAGGACAGGAGGCCATGGAGGAGGCCGGCGTGATCAAGTTGCCACAAAGGCCCCTCGATCAGCCGCCGGAGAAGCCAGCCGAGAAGCCGACAGTTTAACTTAGCTCGGTGGTTGGCCGCTGCTGGTTTATGTCCGTGCTCGCGATGAGCAACTGAGAGAGTTGCTAACGTTCCTTTCCGGACGCCTTAGTTTGTAATGCTGGTTTCGCAGAATTTTCATTTAACCTGCACAATTTTTTTCTGCGTCCTTACTTAGAGTCGTCGTGTTGAACTTTCTCTTTCCAATTATTTGTTCAATTCATTAAGAACATATTTTTTTAAAGATACTATTCATTTAGCTTCGATTCATTGTTATGTTTATGAAATATGTACCGCAACGCCCTGGTTATCATATGATTTTTACAGCGTAATTACATAGTCAATGTGTATTAACATGTTCTCTCAACTGCTAGTCAATATTTTGTGCATTTTTCATATTGCGTGCGTGAATCAAGCGCGCATGTGTCTGCCTCAGTGAAGCGGAGGTGTTCAAAAGACATCAACGCGTGATCTATATGATGAGGAAGATATGTAACTCAAAAACACGTTCTTTCACCTTGTACACGAACGCTACTAAAGAGTGTGCCTTTGGTTCATCTGGCCTGATTTTTATCCTTGGCTGATGACGCCGAAAACAACTAGGATTATCGAACTGTGACAACAGCCAGTTATTCGTACGTAACTGGCATAATTTTTCGTCGGTTTCGGCTTCACGCGAGTTAGCTGTGTGGCTACTAGCGTCATTTGCCGCACCGCAAGCTCACGCTTCCCGCTCTTACCTCAAATATTCTATCGATGTTTTTGTTCCTTTTTCTGTATCTTATTCAACGGCGCTCCTAGTCCATAAATGCTGGCAACACTCGAGTGCTTCGAGTCGAATAATTCCGCTTTTATATTCGTCGTGGCTCGACAGCTGGAGCCGCATTTCGATTTCGACGCGCGTTAAAGAACCCCAGGCGATGGAAATTATTACAGAACACTTTGACTCGCAGCTCAAAGGGCTGTAATGCATGGGGAAACTCCTCATCCGATCAACATTTCCTGTCTTGCAGCATAAAGATTTAGATGAAGCGTACAGTTCTACCGTACACCGGCTCTCACAAGACCAATTTTCTGTGCTCCTCTTTATTTATTTATTTTTCATTTTCCTACACAGATGAGCAGCACAGGTAACACGAAACCTCTAAATGAGCACTCACAACTTCCGCTCATGCGCAACGAGCACCTACTATCAGTTTAAATTTCGTAAGATCACAGCTCAATTACATTGGATGTGAGAACGATGTACCTTGTACTCTCGGGCTCGGCGCGCACTCAAGCAATCCTGCTCTGGAGCACAGCGTGTCCTTTGCTGCGCAACGGCGCGGAGACCGGACGCAGAAACTCTCAGCTGCGCCTAGGGCTGCGCGATGCATGCAGTTCTTCGAGCAAGCGTTGTTCTGTTCGCCGTTTGTTTACTTTCTTTTTCACCTCTGAGTGCCAGCTCAGACGTACAGAAATACGAGTAAGCTCGCAGTCTGAGCTGTCCAGCTAGAAGAAGGGAACCCAGGCAGTACTGCCCCATGAGGCGAGGAGAAAGCAGCTGGCGACACTCTCCGGGTGTCCCTGCACACAACTTCGGAGACAGAGCCTCGTTTCGAGCGAGGTCATTACTCACAATCAGCCGGAGAGCGACCGTATACTGCCCGGCCGATCACCCTGCGCCCCTGCCTACCGTCGGGGCCAGCGCAGACCGGAGTTTTGAAATCCGAGAAGCCGTCCGCGTCTGTACGGCGGGAGACATCACGAGGGACCTAAACTAGAATGGATGTTGCGACGGTGACCGTACAGCGTAGGGTGGGGGAGGTGGTATAAGGCTGGCTGAGTGGACTATGGTGTACTCGGCCCCGACCCAGAGCTAGGCGGTGCAACAACCCCCTCCACCCCCATCCCGCCCTGCCCATTCGCGCGAGCAACAGCGACGTCAAATCGATATTCGTCAAATAAGAAAGGGTTGTCTGAAAAAAAAAGCATGAAAAAATAACGGATTTTTTTTTTTGTTAGATAGTCTGTCGTGCTATTCGTGTTTTTGTTTTGCCTATTTTGATCGGCCTGCTTCGTCTTCCCCATTTCAACAAGGGACATATACGACCTACATTTAGTGGCGATTTATTTCAAAACTAGACGCTACAGGCAATGTAGAGGTTTGACTGTAAATCCTGGTGTATGAGAAGTAATATGTATACTAAATGTGAGCGCTAACTGCAGCAAAAAAAAACTTAGCTAGAACGAAACGCGGGCATCGTTAGAAGGCGCTTCGCACACAGCACGGACCATTCCGGGGCTCCTGCAATGCCCGCTTCCACCTCTGTAAAATCGGGTCGCTTACGCATAGTTGTCTCATTTATGTACAGCCAACACGGCATACTGTCTATACAGTGACAGCGGCATCAACACAGCAAGTTCGTTCCACAAGGAGAAGCAAATTTCAATTAAACGAGTAATTGCTCAGTAATTTAAATGCTTTGACGTTATCAGTGTTTCTTTTTTTGCGAAACTGCGGCGTACGTCTTTTCCAGATGGATCTGCAATATTTTGAGAACTTCCGAATACCTACGTGACTTCCAGTTTGTAAACTCGGACGATCTTCGCTACGCTATACTTCATACCGCACTTGTGAACGTCGCGCTAATCAGCAGAACATAATGACCACCGAACCACTGCGACATACACTACTGCACTATAGTCGCCCTGTAGTCACTATTTAGCCTCACTAAAACTCCAATAGCGCCCTTATAGGCAGGCGCTGTAATCAAATGAAAGTGTTTGATGATATTTTGCAATGGGCCGCGCGTTTTCTTACGAAACAAGAAAGCGTGTGTGTGATCTCTACTATCGTACACTAATTGTGCATTTTAAATAGGCAACTAGCGCGAAAACGTTGAGAGCTAGATCCAGCCGGTAGTTCCAGCGGCGCATTTAAGTAAGGGGGGTGGGCCCTTGTAAGGGGGGGTGGGCACAAGCCCCCTTCGTTTCTCTTTTTATTTTATCCAACCTTGTACACCAACTCATGACAGAAAGAGGCACATTGAACGTCTCTATTCCTTCAAATAGAAAATTTGAAAGGCTCAAATATAAGCAGACAGGCGAAATAATATGTAAGGTGAAAAGAAATGCCGTGGAAGAAGATGCAAAGTACAGAAATGGAGCCGGAAGTATTTTGAAGAAGAAAGCAACCTTGCACACCGCAGAAGATCCGGACTGACGTCTACCTTGCCTGGTTAAAAGGCCCCCTTGAAGATATGCAAAAGTAGCTAATTAGACATACAGTTGATCACGAAAAACTGCAGTTATGAAAATGCCTGTTTTAAATTGCACAGACAAAGGTGAACCATTTTTTTTTTTTTAATAAATGACTGAGATTGAGCAATATGGATGAAAATGGTGGGCAGTTTGCAAAGGTAATGCCAAACGCCTGGGCGTTCGGCCACACGTGTACTAATAACGAAGGCGAAATGTATGAACATAGAACGGGGACCGCCTTTAAACCGTAATGGTGTTGAGAAGTTTACTGGGAGGAAAGTATTAGCGGGTATCAAAAATATTACGTACACAAAAGTAATGCTTGGTGTCTGAATTATGCGACCGTAACTGCCTCCAATGTAGGTGCAGTGCAAGTAAGACAATTACGAATTTGATGAAGTGTAAATAAACTCTGGAGTCTGCAACCATAAGTGCACTAGCTGCAGCTGGATTGGTCGAAATTGCTCTAAGCATGGGTGATTGGTAGCAACACGACTGGAAAAGAAGGCAAGCTCGAAAAAAAGGAATAGGTATTTTAAAGAAGGTTTATGGTTTATGAGGGTTTAACGCCCCAAGGCGACTGAGGCTATGAGGAACGCCGTAGTGAAGGGCTCCGGAAATTTCGACCCCAGTGGGGTTCTTTAACGTGCACTGGCATCGCACAGTCCAAGTGTTATGTGGGCCTCAAGTATTGTCGACTCATAACACAGACATGTAAGATAAAGCACTTTTGGCGGGAGGCGGCATCAGAAAAAGATTATCTTGTGTGATCATGGATGCCGGACAGGGGCAGAGGGCCGAGCTCGCATTCGCCGAGTCGGCTCCGAGAACCTAAACCGGCGTATCTGCAAAGACAAGTGGTCGTGAGCAAAAGTGGTGCATGCCACGCAAGCCTCGACTCCCCATTCCGTTGCTGGTATCAATTTAGCTACGGGGGTTGAGGGCGGTGCTTTTATTTGCAGCCATGTCCGTTTTCTCTCTCTGGCTTGTCGCGGCCCTCCTTACAGAAAACGCACGAAACGACGCTGCGATGTAGTGTAGTCGAAGCATCAGACAGTGCAGTGCTTCTGACGGGAGCCAAAAGCATACGCGAGGCAGTAAAGGAATTCTTAAGCGGTGCATGGATGCCCGACTGGAACCAGAGATCCAAGCTCTGACTTGCTGAGTCGGTTACACGATGTCGATGTCCTAAGTCGTCGGCACATTTGCCGACAAAGAGGGAACCTCAACCAAAGGCAATCATGGATATGGAGGCATCCAAGGCTCACGCTGTACACTGGCTGTACAGCCAGTCTAAACTGCATCTTACATCCTCTTTTAGCTAAATCCGGTGTCGATACAGCCGTAGGGGGTACCGCTTTCATCTGCAGCCATGTCAGTTTTCTCGTTCCGATAAGTCGCGGTCCTACTTATCGAGAACGCAGCAAACGATGCCGCAATGTAGTGTACTCGAATTACCCAACAGTTTAGTGCTTGTGACGGGAGCCAGCAGCATACGCGAGGCAAGAAAGGAATTCCTGCGCGGTGCATGGATGCCCGACCGGGACCAGAGATCCGAGCTCGGACTTGCTGACTCGGCTACATGATGTCTATGTCCAAGGAAGATACCAAGCTGGTATATTTCCAAAGACAAAAAGGGAACCTCAGTCAAAGGCAATCACGGATGTCGTGAGCTTGCTGGAGGCTTCCGGGGTCTCGCTGTACACTGGCTCTACTGTCGGGAGCAAATGTGGCGCATACCACGTGAACTTCGACTAAACCATCCTCTTCGTCCCCCCTTACAGCCACACCTGGTGTCGGTACAGCCTTAGGAGGCACTGCTTTCACGCAATGTCAGTTTTCTCGTTTCGATAAGTCTTGGTCCTGCTTATGGAAAACGCAGAAAACTGGACGATGCGAAGCAGCGTAACCGAAGCACCCGACAGTACAGTGGTTGTTGCGAGCGGCAGTAGACAAAGGGTGCACGAAAGGAAACCTTGCCCAACTCGTAACTCTCATATCTAGCCAACAACAACCCAGGCCGAACGCAACATTAGTGCTGGCTCAATATGAGAATGTGGTAGCCAGCATACCCGCAAAAAAAGAAAAACAAAAGGCGCCAGACACGCAAGCATATCGCAGTTTCATATGGTATACTCACCGTGGTAACGCAGTGAGCGCCGGATGCCTCAAGCAACCAGGCTTAAAAAAGCTTAGGGAAAGCTTACCATCGACCTTGGCTGCAGCGGAAACGCGATGTGCCGCAGACCGCGGGAAGTGTCCGTTCTTCGGTGTTGCTAGACGAAGCTGGCGAGAATTTTCGAGCGCCGTGTAAGGCCACAAACCACATGTCGCTCGAGAGCACATCCGCGCAAGGGTGTTCGGATGAACGACTTGTATAGTGGCTTGGTCGCAACGCCACTCGGAACGGGTTTTTGTTCCGTGACGCAAACGGCAGCGAGCGCGAATTTATAAAACCCCTTGAAACAGCGAGAAAGCCGGGGCATACATGCAGGTTCCTCTCTGGCTCAATACCTACAGCTGGTCTACCTATAGTGAGCTGAAACTAAAGCTGTACTGTAAGCACCGTGAATCCTGGCTCACCGCGCTTCAGTCACGGACAAGAAACCCGATGGCGACGATCCATGAAACCTCTCCATGTTGCTTGTTGCTTACTATTATCCAATGTTCGCGGAAACAGCTCGAGTGAACTTTAAATTCGCTCTGACAGCTCACAGCAGGTTTCACGGACACAAGTCGCCCTCGCCCAGAGGTCTAGCCTCGCACTCACCTTCGATGCCGGCGGTCTGACTCGGAGCAGTATTCCGCAGCAGTCCTGGGGTCGGTCGTAACAGCTCTGTCTAGCTCCGGTGGAAAGTGATGACAGCAACCTACTGGCAGCGGGCACGAAGTCATGTCATGAAGCACATGCCGCTTGTACGGAGAAAGTAAGTCCTCGTGGTGCAACAATGAGGAAAAGCGGTGGTTCGGATGGTCTCTCCACCATTTTCCACTTGGGTCAGCCGCTTGCACGAGCGCTTTACTGTCGACTAGGCTTTTCAAAGGCGGTCTGCGCTGTCGCACTTATCAGCGATAGAAAGTTTCCCTCGAGTGCAGAGGACGGCAGCAGTGACAGTGCACTTCGTCGCGCCGCTGCTTCCACGGGCGGACGGCGCGTCGTCACGTTTCCGGCGGCCAGACTTTCTTCCTTTTATTTTCGTCGTCTGCCTTTGGCCCGGCTAGATAAAGTGTTATCAAGACTGCTTTAGACGCGCAAGTTTCGCCATGCATGCGCATGCTGGAGCTGGGGCGTCGTTCTTTGTGTTCTTCTTATGTTTGCTTCGCGCACACGGGGGGGAGACGGTCCCGGGCCTTCTTCGGCTCGGGACCCGGGAAGCGCGCTGACGTTCACGCGCGGCGCTCCGCTCTCCGGAGGGGCGAATGGCGAAGCCTCGTGGGGAGGAACGTTCCCCCACATCTCGTCCTGTCAGGCCGCGGAGTATCCCCCTGCCGGGCGAACGTTCGCTCGTAACCGTGCTGGTGAGTCGGACGTCCTTGATTCCTCAGCGTATTTTGTTGCTAGCTGGCGTTGTTGTAGCAATAAATGCCTTGTTTGTGTCAGCCAGTGTGTCGTTCCTTTGTTCCCTCAGAGCAAGGCCCACCATGGTCGGCGTGCGCTCGGTAGCGTACGCGATCACGGGGTGGGTCCCGGCGATATTGAATACTCAGCCGCGGTTAAACGGAGGAAACGTGTTTATCTCCCCCTATTGAAACCTCACAACAGTGACAACAAAAAGCTGATTTGCGGCTTAGCGTGTGTCAAGGAACTGGTGATTGAGATGGTGTGCCGACACAGACTTGATTTTTCTGGTGAATGATGAAGGTTTCCCAAATTTCGCGCGCGCGCTGGCCATGATATTTCTTAAGATGTGTGTTTAGTTAATCAGAGGAAAGCAGTCGGTACAACCGACACAATGAATAGCCAGGTTACAACCTGTTGTAGCTCCTAGAAAATTGGCGTGCATGCTCGCGCAACCTGTCATTGATGCACCTTCCGGTTTGTCCTACATACGACAGCGGCATTTCATACACAACGTACGTCTTACATTGAGTAGATCCTCGCTTGTAGTTCGTATCACACGCTACAGCTTGAGTGCATTTCATGGCAAATGTGGCTATAGATGCCTCGCTATATTAGCTTGCAGTGCGCAGCAGAAATGGCAGCGGGCTTCTTCGTGAGCGAGGCATGTAGCGCCAGCAGACATCGTCTTGTGAAAAAATACCAGCAACAAATCCAAGAACCGAAGCTGGTTTTCCACAGATAGTTCCTTGGTCAAAGTGAGACCTTCAAGGCAGGAAGAAATGAACTGAATTTTTGTCCTGTACTTCTTTCGAGGCGTTGCCTCTTGAAGACGACGAGGTAGTCATCGGCATACCTGAAGATTCCAAGCTGGCCTCTATAAGCACCTGTCGTCGCTAGGTAAAGAGCAGGTCACTCAGCACACGCGTCAGGCAAGACGCAATACTGAATGGGGGATGTTGGAGAGAGGGTGTCCACTCCCACGTCACGGAGACAAAGGACAGTTTCCCGTCTAGTCTCTGCTGCACCCAAAGATGGGGTCCATGACGTCACGCGAAACGATGGCCCACTGTTACAACTGCCTTTTTTTTAAGTTGTATACTACTAAAGGAGCCCGTACTAAACCGTTCTGATTCAATACATGACGTAATTTATTTTTCAAATTTACAAATAACATTTAAAAATTCGCATTAGAATAAAGTTTACCTTTAATGTTAAAACTAATATTTTCGATATAACATATGTAATTTGTTAAATTTTAAAATTAAGTAACATTCCAGTGCAGCATATAACGCTATTGCAACTTACGAAGCATTTTTTTTTACATTCTTCAAATGTTCGGTGCTACCTGGGAAGAGAATGTGTCAATGTAAATGAGGGATGTGCGAATATTCGAAATTTCGAACACGAATATCTTTGTTATTCGGTTCATATTCGATTCGAGAAATGGATATTCGAGAATTTTCGAAATTATTCGGCAGTGATCGAATACCGCGCCGACTTTCAGAAATCCGACCGCGGCACAATCACAATACTTGGGTCAATTATTCAAAGGCCGAGTTTAAAGTGCCAGGAACAGAGCCCAAAGGCGACCTCTTCGCTTTCTTCTCCGTCGTTTATCGTATGGAGTCATGGACCGATGCTAACAGTCTTTGATCATGTGCCAAATTCCGCAAGTGGGCTTTCACACACAATACACGTGACATGACCGACCACCAGCTTCACGCCCACCCCCAGCATCGAAGAATCCCAAAACGAAAGCTCGCGGTTTCTTGCTTCATCGTTCCGTTACGTTTCTCACATCAAACGCCCACACCTGTGGCACTCTTTCTCTCACATTCAAAGCTCTTCTAGCGAGAGCTCCGCCATTTTGTTCACACGACTGCGGGAAAGTCCACTTGTTGAATTTCACAGGGTACCCCCAAGATGAGGCCTAGTTGAGGTGTGACCGATGGAGCTAACGATCGTGTAAAAATAATCCTTCCTTTTGCATGGTGCATTAAGCCCTGCACACATATGGCGTGCGCGTAACGGAAGGTATGGCGACGATAGGGGCGCCGCCGTCGCTAGGCCAAAGAATATCTGGGCCGCATAGTTTCGGTTTCCGAGCTTCGCCTCCTGCCCGTGGCGGCAGCGGCTGCCGGCCGCGCATTCGCCAACTGTCCGAAAAAAGCTGTGAACCGCTTTAAGTCATTTCACTTTCATTTTAGAGAAGCCTCACCGTTCCAACTGTGCGTTTCTCTTTCTTACGAGCGTTTTTTTTTTTCTCACACTTGCCATAAAGGCATAATTTGGGCTCGCTGTACACTAATTAAAGGAAATCATCTCGCAGCAAGCCGAAACCGCGCGCCTCCCACGGACAGTTCGCGGTTAGTGCGATGTATTCCTCTTCGTTCAGCACATTTTCACATTTTCGAGTTTTTATTTTGCTTGGGAGGGGGGACTTCAACAACTCTACCCTCGGATTAATCGGGCAGTTCTTCTGGTTTGAAGTTCGCAGGCACGTAGCCAGAAATTTTTTTCGGGAGGGTCCCACGGCAATTTATTACGCCTCAGAAGAGGGAGGGGGGGGGGGGGGCGTGCATGCTTAACGAGAAACATATTGGAGGACTTTGGAAAGGTGGGGGAGGAGTTGAGCTTGATTTCACCCCCCCCCCCCCCCCCCCCTGGATAGCTGCCTACAAGTCAGAATTTGAGGTGTTACTCTCCAGCATGTGGTTTTTAGCTGCCAGTCATGTTAATTCGATTTCATCTGCTCCCTCATTTTGCATGACCACACTGCAGGTTGCACACTGTTGTGCTGTCTAAACAAGCGGTACACATTTCTGTGCATGACATATTTTCTTCTGTAAGGTTCAGAGTTCGTCCAGCTTTGTTTAACTTCAGTTACATAGATCATACATTGTTCTGAAAAGGCAACAACATATTTCCCTGAACACTTTTTTCATACTAAGCAGATCTTCGCTTTGATATTTGAAAGTGTTTTTCCCCCATATTCGTATTCGATTCGTATTCGAAAATTTCAATATTCACACACCCCTAAGTAAATATAAAGTAAAAAAGGGACAAGTAGCATTGTAAATGTAAAGTAAAAAAAAACTGCAAAGTGAGGGTTGTGCTTTTTCAGATTTCAAACATGGCCAAGACAACCTTTCCGAAAAAGTTCACCAGAAATAGTTGCAAGGAAAGAACAATTTTGTGACCTACAGAACAAGACGTTCACACAAAAGCCCTGCGACCCACCCATTTAAGTGCTTAGAGCTCTTGAAATCAACTAAGCAGCAGCACAGACAAAATGAATTAGAAAAGTAGCCTGGTGTGCATTGCGTTTTTACATGTATTAATCTGAAAGCAGACAACAACCAATCCAAGCTAGTAACCAGAAAACTGGCCTTTGTCCCCTTCTTTGCAACAAAACGCCCCGTGTACGTTAAGGTGCAGTAACGCGCTTAAGTGTGATGCCTGGAAGCGATATGAGACTTTCATAACTTAGCAGCTGCAACATTCTCCCACGTGCACTCTACACACTTCTCTGCCAAATCAACTTTCTGCGCTAAATGATTCGCGACCAGTGACGTGAACAACGAAGCCTTGGTCGTATACAGCTCAAGAACAAAGTGGAAAATATGCCCCTCAAAGGTGGCCCTCGAAACAGTGGTGGTGAACTTTTTGTCATGGCATCGCGATCAACTGCCTTGTACCTGCCTCGTATAAGCAGCTTCGTTTCTGGCTTGCATGTAATGGCAGGGGCGGCCACCATGCCATGCTTCTAGCTGGCACACCAACATGGCGGCCAGCGTGACGTCAGTGCAAGACATCTGTAAGCTTACACGGAGCAATTATTTTTGCAAAGCACTTTAGGCCCGAGTAACACAGACTACCAGTCCCAGAGACAGGGCTTGGTAACAGGCAGCAAATAGCAGAGGTAGAGTTCAAGTACTCAAAACCTCGCCATGCAACCATATGGCATACGTACAAAACAAAATGCACAGACACACTAGCGAGGCAAGCATATTGCAAAAAAAATTAATAAAGAGAGATAAGGCCGCATAAATAATTTCAGTGAACCGCAGCAAAGAAACAACGCTTCAGTGACACCGATGTACTGCTGTTTACAGACAGTTTTGCTAAAATAGTGCATTGACTGAAGATGGTCCTGCACGCCAGATGTGGCCAGAAACTCTGCTATACTCTAGAACTGCCACATCATAGAGTTAAGGAGCCCACAGAAAGAAAAGAAAATATATGTTTATTAGCAACAGGTGGGCACCACAGTGCAGATTGGGAAAAACTCGGGAGAGTACTGTGCGCGTTCAAACACCCTCTAGGCATCAATTCAGGACATACATGCTAAGAACAGAAATACAAGCATGTTCCAAATTCGATATACAGCCAAGTTCAATAAGTAAATAATTCATGTAATGACGTTCGTTGCCTGAAGGATACCACAAAAATTGTGCGAAGTGAGATCAAAACAGCTCATTATGCCAGCAGATAAAAATAAATCTTGTACTGCAATTCATATAGCGAATGAAAACAAAGCACCTAAACCACCTCTTGAGCACTGTGAGTCAACACTTTTGGAGAGTAGGGTATGCTGCCATGTGCACCTCAGCCAAATCAAGACTGTCCTATGACCATGCTCACAAATGAAGCGATGAACTCCCCTTCATTTGATAAGAAGGTCTCCTGAACTTCAATACACAATATCGAACCCACCCTACGAAAACGCTGGCAACAGTGGCATCACTATAAGAAAGAGCAACCCCATGCGCCCTATACCAAGGTGTGCAGTTGCTTCTGCTGATGCTAGCGAGTAAAAAAAATGGACATGATAACAAATTGCAGGAAACTGCAAAAGCTAAATATTGTACCATCACTGTCTTGGCTCCTGCGGAGAAGAAAAAAAAACATTTTGGGTAGACACTGCCCATACAGCACCCTACAGTTCCAAAGTGCTTCTCACGATCTGCACAGAGGTGTGTCAGGGCCCCTTTAAAGGCTTCTAATGACACCTGCATATTCAGAAAAGCGGTACGGAGAGCTGGCTGGTAGAAGTATTCACCAGACAATCCACTGCCTCAAAGCAACTGCAGCATGCACTGCAGCAACTCCACAATCGCACAAAATTATGAGAAACGCAACATGAGGCTTGCATACACCTTTGAGCGACACGAAGGCAAACAAAGGCTTGCAGCTACTCATTGATTGCCACAGTATTGTCGAAATCACATTCTGTTTTGTATTACAAGAACACCCAAGGATTCCAGCAAGCAAATCAGTAACTGTGCTCATTCCCACAAAAAAACTTTGATTTAAGCCAAACATCTTAAGGGGGCAAATAATGATATGTCTATGGACAATGGCTTGAATGTGCAATTCCAGCATAAAAAATTGTCAAACCCCAGGTGCAGAATTGCGCAGCACACTAACCTGCAGTGAATATGTGCTTTGACAAACATATCTTCAGTAGCAAGATAATGTCGTCCTGTATAGAAAGAAGACCAACCCATTCGCTACTCTGCAAAGCATCAGCCTGCCCTTCAAGAACTATACTACATAATTCAGGAACCCACCATAAAGGAAACAAAAACCAGCACGTTTTTTGCCTCCCATTAAACTGCAACAAAAGTATGTCACAAAAATATGGTGGCTAGAATAAAATAATAAATGTGTACAAACCTTCGAGTTCACAGCAAATCTTTGTTCTCTATACAGAGGTACCAGAATGAGGCTCACAAAGCTGACACTCTGATTCCAACCATACTCGCTCTTTGTGCCAATTTGCCATGCCTAAAGGCCATGAAACGACACTACACACATACACGGAGTACAGGTATAGCATTTCTCCTTCACGACCACTTCCTTCACATCGCAACATGTTAAGCCGCACAAGCCTAACACACTGCCAAATGTCATCTCCTGCAGTGAGCAGTACAGCCCCTACCTAGCTCAAGGTCACATCTACATACTTTGGTGCGCATACCCTCCCTTGAACTTGCATAAATCCAGGCACCTATTGCGAGCTGACCACAACAAACATTCGTGATACTGCTAATAAAAGCAAGTGAGTGCGTCTATGTGTGTCCACACTAATACAGAACACGGATATGAGCACCAGCAAGTCACACCAAAAAAAACTATTCCCGAGAGTCTGCAGTCGCAGTTATAAAACAGTCCACACAATGCATACATGTGCTTGCAAGAAATGCACAGTTTGGCATCAGGTTCAGAATAAGAGGTCCTAAGCAGTCAAATTAAGTGATCGCTGCTTCAACTGTGATCTCAATTTAAAATGACTAGAATCAATTACGTCAGGTATATATTCACTGCTCTGCAAGTCTTGTTTATCCTGCAAACACTTTAAATAGGGATATTGAAGCACTGAATACCATCATCTAGACTTGCACGTTTTGAGCACTTAGCTATATAAACAAAAACTAATAAAGTCACATCACAAGAAACTTTCTCCGAGTGGCTAAAAGAACTAAGTGGAAGAGGTCAATAGACAACCACAATAGCCATCCAGTTGAGCCCAGTTTTTAACAGGCATGACCATCACATGGAATGCATGCATTTTACCAGAGTTTTCGTAATGAATGAACTTTTCAGGATAAGATGAAAACCACGTCAAAAATTTGTGATGAAGCAAAACATCAGTAAAGTGACTTTGTTTCTTCATTGTGATCTAGGCAAGCACAGTTTCTATTAAAACAGCAAGGTCCCTACCACTCGAGGTCCTGCTGGAGACAAAGTGTTTCAAAGATGTGCTGCAGGATTACTGAACTCATCGCCGATTCCAAATGCGAAATTTTAAAAAATAATTCCCTCGCCAATGAACTGTACAGTGATATAACACATAAAGTCGCTTACAGAGACGTCAGTGGCAGTCACCTACGGCTTTACAATGCACTGTCACATATTCACCAGTGAGTCGTTCGCACGCCTGTGAAGGTGTTCTACCTTCCAGCACTTCGACACATTCCTAAATTCAAAGTAACAATGAAAAAGGAACAAAACATGAAGCTGGAATTCATGTGGCTGCCATTCTAACAGGAGTAAAACATAAAGAACAGAAATGCTGCGCAGGTACTATGTGGAGCCACTGTGTTCAGAAGGGCACACCCTGTTCAGCACGCCATCCATAGTAAAAGTTAGAAAGAAGTGGAGATGAAAGTGAAAGCACTAAGAAGAGCATAGCTATCTGGACAAATGAGGAAGCATGTGGATTCACTCACAACACGTGTGCATCAGCATGTGCTTGTTCTAAACAAGGTAGAGTGCTGCTGCCTGAACAAAAATGATGACAGTCAGGGTACCTCCATCCATACTAACCCGGCAATGATTACAAATGACCTCTACTGTAATTGCATTTGCTCTGCAAAACAACAGCGCCCAGGAAAACATAAAAAATAAAGGATATGCTTTTCAACATTTTTACATCGTGTAGGCACCCCCTATGCCCTGGTTAGTGACCCTGTAACCACTATCGCAACATAAAATTTTACGATGATGTTGACAGACCATGCCTACCTCATTAAGCAACTTGCTTTCGTTCAAGAGTAGATCAGTGAGCAATCAAGACACCCCGTGAGCAATCACTTTCTTAAAATTAACACAAAGTAAAATCAAGTTCATGGAAGGAAATGATAAAGACCAAAAGACAACAATAAACGATAAAGACAGACCAACACCATCCCACACACAATCACCATCTTACCACCTGACAAGAGGCAGCATTTTGCAAGAGCAGCTTTCAACAAATAGTCACTCACTGTTCATGCCAAAAATGCACACAAAATTTCTTAGACACAGCATTACCGGATGTATATTTAAAGAAGCCAACACTTTGTTGCTATGCTTAACAGGTTAAAGGTGCCAAATTCTTAATGATGACATACAAAGCACAGCCACAAGTACTTGAAAGGCCACAAAGCAACAGAAATAAATATTGCTGCAATTGCTGCAAAATACTGCTGCAATAAAAATTGAACATTTGACCCGATGCACAGCAAGGGGTAAAGGTTCTGAATTTCCTGCTAATTAAAAAAAAGATAACTTTAGCTAGGCTATTAGAGCACATTTTAGCTGCATGTTAAATTGAAAAACTTGCACACCAGAAGCCTAGCACTGCATTGCAAAAGCCTGCAAGCTTGTCTTAACAGAGCCTGCAAAAACATTTGTCCACACTGTCCTTTTCCTTTTTGAACGAAAGGTTTGCACAGAATAGCAGTGACACGAATAAAATATTGATTATATTAAAATTCAAGTAGATGTCATAAACCAAGTACCGGTTCACAATCATAGAGAAACTATCAGCACACAATCAGCGTACCTCATATTTACACACTGCACAATCCAACCGAGAGGCTAGTCACGAGCCGGGGGGAACAGATGGTGATGAGACACTGTACTGGGTTTTAACATAAATAACAATTCCCTCCAGGATCCTATGCGTGCACAAGGCGTCACACATCATACGACAGGGTATCGAGATTCTTCGGTGCAGAATCACAGGGAAACAGCCACAGCAAGGGAGACCCTGCAAGCAGACAGCAAAATTGACAGACATAAGGAATCCAGGAAAAGCATGCTACATTTCCAACTTTTTTTTTTTTTTTTTCATTTTATGCACATATAGTGCAGCCCCATAATAGAATTGGTAGCGGTTCAACGTAGTTAAACTGAGTAGACGCGCGAAACCAGCTGCTCATTCTTCAGTTGGAGGGGACACTTACGCTCCACCTTAGCAGTGCAACGTGATATCTGTAGTGGGTTAATGCCCACATATGCAGAACTGGTCATTGTCTAATTAGCATTCATAGATGGCAGCGAGTCATCATACCAGTAACAGCGCAATGGCACGGCGGTTATGCGATGCGCCACTTTACTGCTAGGTGGCTGTTTCTATCACAGCCTCTGGTAGGGATTGTCTGACCTATGCTGCTCTTCTCGAGCAACCTCTCATGCAGCTGACGTGACGCTCCTCCGAACTCACCCGAGTTACTACCCAAGTTACTACCTAGGAGTTACTGCCGTAACTCAGGTTTCTAGGCAATGGCACAAGATCATAAGGTGAACGTATGTACGGTGACAAGATTCTTGGTCAGTGGTGGTGACCATACAAGTGCTTTCACACTAAAAGAAGGCGTGGTACAGGGAGGCAAAGTAAAGACTACAAAACAGAGGCCCAAGTACGGTACTCTAGGTTACAAAAGAATAGTGGACAATTAAGCAAAAGTCACCTAAAACCTGATTCAGTAGCAGTGATCAAACAGTGCTAGATAAAGAATTTGAACAACGGTTCGAGGAGAAAAACAGCATTTGAAAGTGCAAGTCTGCACAGTAATAGGTCAGACTGAATTAGAAAATAAGGATTCCTCCCAAAGAACTCCAACTGTCCCTGCCTTGCGTCAGCTAGCAGCACATCCTACCCCAACAAATCTCCGAAGTTGGTCATAATATCCGACATTATGCCACCCTTTATTGCGTTTCTCTCCATTTGATATCCACAGGTGCTACACCAAAGGTTTACTTAAAGCAGCCTTCAGTCAACCTTTGAAACGACACACAAGCAGCATCCCGCACCTTTTGGAGAAGCCATCAAAGAAAACTTTGATCACCCACGTCAAGCTAGTGGCCCGAATTGGCCAGTCTGGCAGCAAGAGTGCATCCAAAAGTACGGCTGACACCAGCCTGAACGAAGCTGGCTGACAGCCAACAGATGCATACCGAAGATGGTTTCGAAAAAGGTTCCAGGTCCAAACTGACTCCACTTTCTGATTGTTGAAATATACCTGCACTTAAAAGACACGGACTGAAAGATAGAGACACACACACACAGCGCTGGTGTGTGTGTGTCTCTATCTTTCAGTCCGTGTCTTTTAAGCGCAGGTATATTTCAATATGGTAAACCAACTCGCCCAACAAACCACTCTTCTGATTGTTATTCGACCTCCACTTAAGGAGTGACGTAGCTTTCATATTCCAAAAAGCTCGAAAAAAAATTGGATTTTAGAAAACATCAGATTTGGTCTGTTTAATCACACTCCGAAAACAGCCCGAAAGTGACTTAAAAAACATTTTTGTGTCCAGTGGCAGCAAAAAACTGGCTGAAATCTCCGCAAAATGGCCGACTTTCGAGCATGATAGCTTGGCTTTCGCACTGCTGCTCACGGCAAGATTGGTGTCACCGGAAAGCTGGTTGCACCGCAATTCTCCTCCCATTGGAATCGCACGTCTACAAGGCCCCCCACAGCCAAAGACACCAAATATTACAGCCCCAGGTCATTTTGATGGACATGAACTGCTTGTACAGCTCGGCGCCACTTTTCTCAAAAGCGTTTCTTGACCCGACTGCTCTGCTTGCAGAAAGCGTAGCATGACAATGGTTTCATGGATTTTCAAACAGTTTGTCGCATTGTGTTCCTTTATAAATTCTTTATGCATTGACATCCCTATATTTTGGAATTATTTTTTCATATTTTAAATCCGTCAATAATTGGTCATGATGATAATGAGTGCACTATTGAAGAATGGATATAACATCACATGTACAAAACATCAGGCGGCTAAAAATATTCGGAGAATGCTGAATCAACCATTTTTTCGATAAAACTTGACTGAACTAGAGAATCCTGCCACGTTCTGTTGTCACACCATGCAAGTTTGGTATAGCAATGAACCACACAAAAATTTGTGATGCTGAAACTACTTAATATATTTTGGTAAAAATTTGTATTTGAGCATTCAATGAACATTCAAATATACAAGCCAAATTTCACTGCTCTATGCAGAAAATAAAAACTCGCACCTCCAAAACTAACGTTCCTCCCTTAGCTGAAGTGGGAATTCAATGATTGCAGGAATGCGGTCAAAATCTTTTTTTTTTCACTTCCCTACAAAGAATAACTAAAAAAAAAAGAAAGACAAGAAGGGCAGTGAATGCACTTACCGCGCCCACAAACTTCACTCATAAGGGCCATTTTCGGTTTCCTGGCCCTAAAAGGACCCTTTTTCTGCATTTGCTCAATAGCTGTCTCATCAGAAAGGATTGCCTGGAACTGAAAATTGCAAGTATTTCAAAAGCAGAGCAAGAAATGCTGCAGTCCCCAGCACTGATCTGCTGCTTCTAAAAGCAGCAGATCAAATTCATCAAAATTCTTGGTCTTATTTTCATGTAAGAAGCTTGTTATGTAAATTTCTACTAAATATTTGTTTCCCATATTGAATGACTTTAATATCTCATTCTTTTTTCTTTTCCATCAAGAACAATTACGATGCTGCCAGTGACATGGCTGAAAGAATGCCAAAAACGACAAAGCCATCCCTAAGAAGTGAATAATCATGATTACATGATTTCAGTTCCTGCTAAATATATACCATTTAAATGCAGAATAGTGGCACACACTAAAACACAAAGATAAGCTTCAACAAATTTCACAACTTGCAAGGGTGAAGCTCAAGGCATGGCACACACAGGAAGTACTATACAGGGTGTTTCACCTAAGACTTTCTGCAATTTTTAAAAATAAGCTATTTGAATAGATGCGCGCTTTTTCTGGCATAGCATTGTCAGTGGTGTAGTACATCATAATGCAGCTAAGACGTGCTAACTAGCAGGCTGGTTAACCAATATTTAATAGTTAACTTTTAAACTATTACCGTTGGGCTCCTTAATTATTGAGAGGCATGTAGCCCACCGTAAGTAATGTCCATATCCGTTTTTAGAATTTCGAGAACGCGATTATCCTCGGCACTGTGGCCCAACAAATTTTGGCTATTTCGACGAGTTAGGTTCACTGGAGAGGTTGCTTTGCCTGCAAGCTTCTCAAACCGCATGTATTTTGGCGCGATGTAGGCGAAATTTGTTGGGCCACTGGGCCGAGGATAATCGCCTTCTCGAAATTCTAAAAACGGATATGGACATTACTTACGGTGGGCTGCATGCCTCTCAATAATTAAGGAGCCCAACGGTAATAGTTTAAAAGTTAACTATTAAATATTGGTTAACAAGCCTGCTAGTTAGCATGTCTTAGCTGCATTATGATGTACTACACCTCTGACAATGCTATGCCAGAAAAAGCGCGCATCTAATTCAAATAGCTTATTTTTAAAAATTGCAGAAAGTCTTAGGTGAAACACCCTGTATACCCGCTGGTTTGCCTGGTATGTTTTGCACTTTTTGCAAACAAGGTCTTTGAGTTTGAAGAGCGTTTTTTTCGGCATAGCATCATCAGCGGTGAAGCACATCAGAATACAGTTACGATGTGCTAACTAAAAGGCTGTTTAAGAAATACTCAATAGTTAACTTTTTAACTATTAGTGTTAACCTCTTTATTTACTGAGAGGCATGTAGCCCAGCCTAAGTAATGCCTATATTGGTTTTTAGAATTTCGAAAATGCAGTTACTCTCACCGCTGCGGCCAAACGAACTCTGGCTATTTCGACGAGTTATCCGCATTGGAAAAGCTGCTTTGTCTGCAAGCTTTTCAAACGCGAAAGTATTTTGGTGTGATGTAGGCAAAATTTGTTGGGCCAGAGCACTGAGGGTAACTGTGTTTTCAAAATTCTATAAACTGATGCGGGTATCACTTACAGTGGGCTACATATCTCTCAATAAATGAGGAGACTAACTGTAATAGTCAAGAAGTTTACTATTCACTATTAGTTAACCAGCATCAGCACGTCTTATCTGTATCCTGACATGCTACACCACTGAAACAGCTATACCAAAAAAAAAGCCCTCTTCTAACTCAAAAAGTCTATTTTTAAAAATTGCAGAACACGTTAGGTGGAACACCTGGTACGTGTTCCTCCATTGTGCTAGAATTTCCTACGAAGACAATGGTTGCCATGGATGGAACTCCTAAAATAGTGAACTTACTACGGCCACATGACTACAAAAAGAAAAAAAGCCAGATTTCTCAATCAATGAACAAAACCTGCACCGGCAAAAGATCGAACCAAACACTGATACCAGACCAGGCAAGCTAATAGAGAAAGCCAAGGCAGTCAGTTCACCAAATGAGCAACCCAGGAAAAGCTAGTTACAGATACTATCATAGTCTGACAAAGTTCCTGCGTTTGATCCCAAAACAAGCACATGCTTTTAAATTTTAAAAAAGAATATTAAATTGTGAGGTTTAAAGTCCCAAAACAACACACGGGCTACGAGGGGTGCTGCAGTTGAAGTCTCCGGACTCATTCAGACCACCAGGAGTAGTTTAATGTGTGCTGACATCGCGGAGCACACGGGCATTTTTATATTTTGCTGGCATACAAATATGGCCGTCACATCCTAAGATCTAACTCGCAATCTCGGGATCAGCAGCCAAATGAAAAATGTCACCGAGTCATCACGTTTGGTAAGTAGGCGCTTTTCTTCAAATGCCGAGGATTTCAAGGAACTGACAGCTTTACTTTCTACCTTCATTTTCTTGTTACCATATGAATCATGCCTTCAAGCAGCAGCCAACTGAGGTTTCCCAATCGTCCCAAATTCTTCAGGACAGTCCTGTCTCTTGAACCAGAGTCCCAAGACACTGCTCAACCCTGTCAGGATAGCCAGTGCTCTTGAATTTAGGGTTGTTTACACACAAAAACACTGCTCACACGTGCTGCAAGCACAATGAACAAAAAATAAACTAGTAATCACACCCATAGCAGCTTCTGCTAGAAACTAACATGGAGGCCACTTGAGTCACAAAAAGTGGCATAAATCTAGCCCGTATCATAGCCCATCACCACTGCTTTCACTGAAAAATACTTTTCCTTGATAATGCACGACTTGAGTGCCCTTGCATTTTTCTCTTTAATTGCACTAACAGTACACAAAACAAGGTGTCGTTTGTGATGTTCTGATTTTTGTTCTACATTCTAACTCATCCTGACAGTAGTTCCTGTATTTCTGTCTCAAATAGTAGCTGTGTCAGCCAGGCAGATAATTAATGTACCTTTGCCAGAGTAAACTATGACATGGAGGGCATAAAAAGAAAAATAATGTAAGGACTTTGTCATAAGTGTACACCGAAAGATGGCTCTATTAATTCCGCACGACCGTCACCCAATCACAAGCCAGATATCCAAAGCCCCTGCTTTCAGGATGTCACACTAAGCACTGCCTACACATCATTTCAGCATGCAAATTCCAAGCCAACACACATAAGCAGCCTACCTGCTCTTGTGATCTCGAAAGAACTTATTACATAAACAAAATTCATGAACTATATCAAATTGGTGAGTCAATGCTTGAAGTCTACACCTCAATTGTATCTAGAATGATGGGTCTGCACTCATTTATTCCAAAGATTTTGCTTATCAGCCAGTGTCTAACAGCAATAAGCAACTACGAACACCAAGCAACCTCCGTCTTTGCTTCCACTTTCATAGAAATAGAGATGTACTCCTGAACCGACAGGCCTCCTTGCACTCACTGAAAACACATTTTTGGCTGTTTTGAAACGAAAGGACACATCCAGTGCTCACCTGGTCACACATGATTGCAATGACAAAGATCCCAAAGAGAATACTTTCCACCAGAAGGCAGACGGAATGGATCCTATAGGGGCCCAATGCAATGAAGAAAATATTTTAAAAAGACGAAAACTGGAGCAAGGTCATTAAGTTGTATGTCCGCAACTGGCAACACACATGTAATGTTGCAAAAACTAATCCTAATGACTTATGCTACACCATTTGCACGCAATAGTGAATTCAACTACATTGGTGGGCTCCTCACAAAGAGGCCAACATTCATAAAGGCTCATTACATTCTGGAGTAAGTAGACAAATTCATGACCACTTTTTATTTGTGCATGGGCACAATGCAATAAAAACAAAAAAGGAAATAAAGTATAGAAAATATAGTAAGCACTTTAATGAAAACAATGCAAAAAGATGAACATTTTTACACACTACAGCTAATGCAAATATGCTCAAACTCCAACCTTGAAAAGTGGTTTTTTGAGGAAAGAAATGGAACAGCATCTGGTGTCCACATCTCAGTGGACACCTGAACCGTGCCTTAAGGGAAGGGATAAAGGAGGGAGTGAGAGAAGGTAGAAGGAGGTGCTGTAGTGGGGGGCTCCCGAATAATTTCACCCCCTGGGGTTCTTAACGTGCACTAACATTGCACACCACACGGGTGCCTCTTGCGTTTCCGCCTCCTTCGAAACGCGGCCGCCGCAGTGAGGTTCGAACCCAGGAACTTTGGCTCGGTAGCCGAGTGCTACATACCATATAATAACTACATACCACAGCCCATGTTAATTTAATTGAATACTTACACTCGGTTTTGCTTGTAAGCAGCATTATGAATGCAGTTTGGACATTCCAGGTTCCATGAAACAGCCACCAAAACAATTATATACAAGCACCCAAGTCCTGCGAAGTAGAAGAGGCATTAGGAATACACAACAGCATTGCCATTACTATTATTTATTACTTTCAGGTACAATTCGTTAAGTATTATTCGCTAATAAATGAACAAAAAGGCAAAGCCATCATCTTCCATATAAGTCACGGCCCTTACCAACATAGAGGAGAAACTGAATGAAGTACTTCTGGTTTTGTTCCCCAACGCAATTGTTAATCCTGCACAAGAGAGAGACAGAAATGTTAGCACAGGAATAGGCAATCAGAACTTTTTAGCGTACTTTGAAGGAATAAAAAAAAAGCCCTCAAAGCCATGCAAAACTTTTTGTTGGAAGTCAACAGATTTTCAATAACCTCAATATAACAGATTTCTGTGCAAATGCAGCTCACAAATGACACAACTTATGTGTACAGAAGCAAACAACTTCGCTAGTCGGGTATGCGCTACACAGGTATCGCACCTTACATGATGCACACACATAAACACCAATGTTCAGGCTTCAACGAATGTCACAAAATTCGGCACATTTTTGAAACAAAGAAACAAAAACAGCATCGTGCGGACACATCTCGCCAGCGCAGGTCATAAAACGGGGAAGAAGGAATCCCTGGAGAGCGACCAGCCTTGTGTGTGTGTGTGTGTGGCAGCTCCCTCCCCCACTGCTCGCCGATGCGGCGCGGGGGGATTGCCGTCGACTGTTCTAGACTGTCCGCGTCATTTCTATGGGATGTTGACGGAGAGGGTGTAGCTTTGCGTGCGCTAAGAGATGTCCTCCCCCTCTTCACTGGCGCGGCGGCGGCGGCGTCACAACAGAACTTTCTGGATGCTCCTCGAAGCAACTCCCAGCTTTCAACCAATCAGGGACACGTGCCCGGCGCGAGAATGAGAAGGGGACTGCACGGCCGATACTGTGTGTATGTGTGCGCCTACCTGGCGCGTAGAACAAACAGACGCAGACCAAGCTTACATAAGAAGGGCGTTGACTGCTGTCGACTAGCCCGAGCAGGCAGCCCGAGCTGAAGCGCGCCCGCTCGACTCCCGGGACAACACCACTCGCCCCAGCCACGGTTCAACGAGGCAGCGCGCGCCAGTCTGGGGAACGGCATCGTCGTGGACCTCTGATCGTCGGACTGTCACAGTGCCCAGTGAACAAATTGTGTTTTGTTTGTTTGCCTCTCTCTTGTGTTAGTGCACTTTAGGTGCAATATCCCTTTTGTATTGTAAACTCTCTCGAGTTTAACTTTGCACGTGTTGCATTGTTTAGTTAATCACTTTGTATGTGTTTGTGCTAGTGACTGTGATAGCCTCTGTATCGTCTCATTGCTGTATAAAGTGTGTTTTGTTTGTGAACCTTTGGCTCCGACCCATTCTCTGGCTTGCGACCGGCGAAAGCTGGGCACCAAATGACCAAAAACCTCTTGCCACGCTGAATCAAGGGAATCTCCTCTGAGTCCGAGACCGCTACCCCCACACGCTCTAAGGGTGTCTGGGAACTACACGCTAAAAGTGCGTGAAGTTAGGTGACAGCGAAGCACATACTCAAGTGAAATGTGGAACTGCCACCAATAACCTTCCGCCCGCTTTACCTAATTGTCTTTTCTTACAGGCCACCTACCGAGTCAAGTTAATTTCAGAGATAGTTTGTCTACACCCCTGCACTATGCAGCACTATGCAAGAGTGAATTCAACCACCTGGGGATTCTTTTTTTTTTTTCTGACCACCAACATTGCTACGCACACGGGCATTTCTGCAATTCTCCTCTACTGAAATGCAGTCACAGGGGGGGGCAGCACTGGACTGCACAACCTTGGGCTCAGTAGCCACAGCCACCAAGCCACTAGGACGGTTTGCAAGACTAGAGCAGCCTCCCACCACAGCCCTTAAGCACGCGTTTTGTACATTTAAAATATTTGACATGCCATTATTCTGTGCCACAAACACAGCTACCACAAGTTTCATGATGTTGCCTTTTTAATAAGACTTTTGTACTAGCATAGCCAGTTATTTCTTGTGAGAATTTAGCAGAAATAACTCACAATCACGTCCACGACTGCTGCATGGACATCCTTTTTTATAACTTCCACCTTCTCCAGAAGCACAACCAAGCGTGAAAAAGTTAAAAACATTATGCAACTGTTACACTTTTCCTCTGCTCTCTGTATTCTTGCAGAGCTCCCATCAAAGTCCACGTATTCTGTCATGGCTATCTTCCTCAACTGCTGTACCCTGTTCTTCATCTTCACTTCCCAAACCCACCCAGATTATGAGCGCATGTGTGTGAGTGTAAGCGTTGTGTGTGAAATTGTCTCTATGGAGTGTCTTGTGTGCCTATGATTTTCGATCAATGAAAACAGCCATGCTCCAACACAAAACTGAAAGTGAAAGAGAAATAAAAACAAGTGTAGAAGTTACATACATTCCTGCATTATTTATACAGAAATTGGCACACTAATGAGACAAGCAGTAAGACAACTTTTCACAAACCATGGACAATGGTGGTCCATCCTGCGAATGCATCGCTGACATATCCTGCAGTGATGGGCTCGCGGTGGCCTGTATGTTTCACAGCGAGAGCATATCGTCCAGTCACCCTGCCAGAAGAAACACCCAAGCATAGCAAGTTTGACAGGTCTAAAACCTATTAGCCAAGCACCACCCAGCATCATAAGATAAAAAAAAAACGGTTTACAATAAAATTACATTATAAATGACGTCACTGAAGTGCCTGCAAAGTTGCATTTCATTAAACCTTTCAGGCGCTTCGTACACAAATGTATAAGCGGCAAACTTATAGCTTTTTCTGAGAAACTGGAGCACTTAACAGTGATTTCATTATTTCAGTCAAATTGAGCACCCTTCTTGTTGCAAATAAGTTGCTTTTTTGTACCATGTAGCGAATGCAGTAAATAATATTTCACATAAGAGTCAGCTAGGTAGCACTTTGTCCGCCATTTTTGTGCAGACAGACTTTGCCGCAAGTGAAAACATCGATTGTTTTTGCTCAATTTCGAGCGTAATGTGAATCTTCGAAGCACAAAGCGATTCCACGATCCCTAGGATGTTTACCTGACACACAAGAACATTTGGATGTTATTATTTCTAACAAATCTGACACTTTGTACGGAATTCTCTACATAGTTGTAAAAACTTTGTACGGAATTCTCTACATAGTTGTAAAAACTTACCTGCTGGTCTTTCACGTTCAAAAACTAACAAATTTCCCTTCTTGGGGCCTGAATATACTACTTAGGTGAAAAAAATAGTTGATTTCAGTCAAAACAAAAAATTGCGCCTGAAAGGGTTAACTTGAGAGACTATACACAAAGATTTCAGGTCCTGCTTTTTGATGATAATAGTATTCAGTGCTTTAGTTAACTCACTACAGCACTGTCTAGTCTTTTGGTTTTGATTTCTGCACACTGTCATGTATGAGGTCGGTGCACAGAACTGCCACGAACTGCATGCACTCACAGCAGGCAAAAGAGCAACAAAAGCGCCACTGTTTTGTCATCACACATAAATCGTGAACTTGATCTGTCAGA
Source organism: Amblyomma mixtum (assembly GCF_055824585.1). NCBI lineage: Eukaryota > Metazoa > Arthropoda > Arachnida > Ixodida > Ixodidae > Amblyomma > Amblyomma mixtum. Next base: position 157,045,599 of record NC_143017.1, on the reverse strand, counting down.
GAATGCAGGAACTAAAGTGAAATCTATAAGAGAAAAACACTGCTGTAACAAATTTTTAAAAGCATACTCGGGGTACCTTTTCCTGTTCATTCCTAAGGCCTTTGCACACCACTGCACCACTATCAGCAAAAGAAACTTGGTGTCTATACTTTAGCAATGGCCCCAAGAAAGGCTCCAGAACGTATAAATAAAAGTCATTTCATTCTTTGTTTGCAGGTACAGGTGCGGACAAAAGTAAACGGAGCATGTAATTGCCTTCTAACATTTTTCATGCATTTTCTAATAGAAATTTGCAGCTATGGTATATGCTTCCCAGTAGCGGACACAAGTGCGCTTTCTCATGAGCAAAGAGTATTTCTTCATTTCTGATAGGGAAGGCATGACTGCACTTGGAATAGCATGCTCCGTTTACATATGTCTGCACCTATACGACTTTATGAATACCACTGGAACATTTCAGAGTGGATTCTGAGTACTAATTTTTGCCGGTGCACTCAATGGGCAAAAGGGGTGGTGCATTGTAGTTGCAGCACCCTGGTGAAAGTGTGATCTGTCATAACACAGTCCTGGTGGTCCCTGAAAGCTGGTATCCAGAAATTTTGTGCACCAATGCGTACTGGGAGGATAGGGTAGCGGGAGCAGGTGCATGAAAATCTGTCTGCAGTCTTCCGTCACCAGATTGATAGCTGTCCAGGTTGGATGACTCATGCTACATGAGGCTACTTGGAAACCAATCCATAGTTTTGTAGCCATATCCAATATGAATCACTCTTTAGTTACCACATCTGTCACTTGACATATTCATAAAGGAACAAATGGAAGATAATGCCAAAGATGTGCCATCAGAGGATAACAACACCATGTATACAGATTAAGTTGTACCAAAATAATGTGTCCCTTCATCAACTGCACGAAGTATTGTTTCTTATTTACATCATACCTACCACAAGTTTCCTCCAGCAAAGCAGGCCATACACTACAAGATTTTTTCCCTTAATCTGACCATATCCAAAGTTCTTGGCAAGTGCTCACACTTCTCCATGAAAAACGGCTCATTACTCTAAAAAGACACTACTGAACATCAAATAATTCAAATGAGAGACTCCCAGGCATGTAGCTTGGAAGAGCTAACGGTAAAGCTAAACATGCTAACAGAAAAATTTTTCGTCAATGCAGCTCATCAATCACATTAAGAAATCAGTCAAGAAAAATGGTTACTTTCTGGAGCCTTTTCTCATGGGTTAGAAAGACACAATGCATACGCAAGAAAAGGCCACCTATTTTTAAAATATAGTCGCATGTCTGTTTATTTAGCTTCGATACACAAAGTTAGACTCACTGCAGACAACGTTATAATAAAATTTAAAGCATTCACACTTTTTTAACAACCTAAAAAAAGCTTTAAATATAATAACTGTCACACTAAGCAAAAGCACAGTACTTACACCAGTAACGCTGCAGAGGGTGATAAATTACCCTTTGTCAGCAGTGACCGCCATAGGTGAGAAAGAATGCTCTATAATGACGACTCCTTCGTGATGATGTTGAATCCTCAGCTGCCCTCTTGCATTTGCTACTTCATGCGAACACGTGCCAGCACACAGCAATAGCAAACAGCGTATGGGACATTTTGATTGTCCCTACCTTGTCATCAGTAGGCTTGTTAGCTCTCAGTGCATCTGAAAAGTCTAAGTTCGTTTCTGGTAGAGGAACTGTCCCAGGGTCTGAGAATACTGCTCTCGTGTGCGCCATTAATGTCAGGAAGACGATGATGTTGAAGCACACCACATTGAATGCACCCCATAAGCTGAAAGAAAATGAACACCAAATAACAATATGAGTATGGACGATTCCTAAACAAAGAATATTACACAAAACACGCATGACAGCGTCAGCCACTTGGAATGGTTTAGCATGACTGACAACTGAGACGTGTGGGCAACTTTGTTGTAACAACTACTATAGTTTCCGTCTCGAGAGAAAGTGCACCTTTCTACTGCTACGACTGCAAAAAAGTGATAGTTTCGATTCGCGAGCACGGATAATGAATCACTACAGTGGCTTCGAACTGACAACATGATCTTAGAATGTCGGCACTTCGGCAAATCATTGTAAATGTAATCACTTCAATGTTGATTTTGAACGCAGTACTTATGACTACCATGCGCAGGAAACTGGTTTCACTTTTGTATGACGCAGCGTCCGGATCGCAGATAGCAGAAAAGGGAATGCGCAGTTCGTTTCGCGTTCACACAGGCAATCAGTGGCACAAGCAACGAATCAAACGACATCGATCAATAATACGCACCTTGTGTACATCGTCGGAATAACCATCCACTCGACGATGGCATAATCAGCATAAATAATTGACCCATAAGTGGAACACACGCAAAGCAAGCCACAGATATCGTAACGCCACACTACCATCGTTATAAAGGCAACATGTCAACACTTCTCGCTGCTTTATGAAAGAGTCATACTTCTGCCGAACGGTACCCTGTTAATCTAAGATTAATAAAAGCGTGTTTGCATTCCTAACGTTTACATACGTATCTAACTATCATTGCAGCAATGCAAAATACGTCGCCTACGCTGTAAAATTTGACGCCATCAACGCTGTTGTAAAAACTGCCGCGCCCCCTGGGCTTGTTTGCCTATTCTACCAACTGTTGCACAAATCAGAGAAAATCTAAAAAAAATTCTCTCGGCTTAACCGCGTGTTTGTTCGGGCTCAAATTTCGCACAGAGGTTGAATTTGGCGGTCAGTTTTGTTTTATGCTATATTTAAGTGGGGTACTTGCCTGATTCAGTCAGAATTATCAGGAAATCCCCATGGTATGCGGTGACGGCGAACCAAAACCGAAAGACTTCGCAGCAGTGGTACCCGTGGCGCCATCTCGCAACCATCGGAGAAACGAGCTCTCCACCGAGGAGGGCGGTGGGGAGGAGTTCGCCTCGCATAGCCATGCGCATAGCAAAGTCACGGCCATGGCCTTCTCTTGATCGCTGTACGCTCGCATTTTCGGTGATGTCTCGCGCTGCTTCGCAGCAGAGAGCACCAAGCAAAGATAATTTGCTCACCAACTTAGCACAGCTGGGTTTCTCTGATGGTTGCGAGATGGCGCCACGGGTACCACTGCTGCGATGTCTTTCAGTTTTGGATCGTCGTCGCCACATACGATGGGGATTTCCAAATAATTCTGACTGAATCAGGCAAGTACCCCACCTAAATGTAGTATAAAACAAAACTGACCACCAAATGCAACCTCTGTGCGAAATTTGAGCCCGAACAAACGCGCGGTTAAACCGAGAGAATTTTTTTTCGATTTTCTCTGATTTACGCAACACGCGATAGTTCCTAGAACCGACGTTTCTCATGAAAAAGTGCTAGAACTAGTCGTCCTGTCCATTTCTCTTCCTGAGTGCAGTTCCAGTCAAGGTTCATTTTACCCTTTAACTTCGAGATTTGAACAGCTGTTAGAACAGATTTTAGTTTCGGTTTGAAAGACTTCATTTGGTTCTGGTTTTAAAGGGACACTGAGGAGAGCACTATTAATATATTTTTTATAGCAAAATCCGATAGTTCGGCATGTCATGGCTTTGTTGCCACTTGGCCGGCAGCGAAAAATGCATTTATTTCTAAGAAATTTGGATTCGAAGTTGAAAAGGTTTTTCCCGCCGCTGTGATTCAAACTTGGGATTCGGCTATGACGACAGAGGACTAAGTGACGTGAAACATGACGTGACATGACGTGATGCAGACTCCGTGATTTCCGACGGCCAGCAGTGCGGCCTAGCAGCAGCCGAAAAGAAAGCTACCGCCGGCCGCACGTTGAAGGCATCTATCGGCTATTGCGGCCGTCGCAACAGTCGCTTCGCTTACGTTTGCACCGGCGTTTTGCGAGCGTTACGATGGATCTCGTTCTCGAAGTCGTCAACGAAGTTCTCGCAAATAGACACCTTTAGCATACCGTGTACCTTGATACCGCTAGCGGAATACCGGGAGCCCGCCTAACGCCGGCGAGCAGGCGCTGATTGGTCCCGATGCTTCAGGCGAGCGCGTAGCTGCCCGGCACGTGGCGCCATCTGGCGACGTCAAGGAGATTTGCGCATGCATTGGCTGCGCCTCAGTGATTTGTGCTTCTCGTGTCCTAGCGTTGCTAGAACCATTGGTTCTAGCAACACTGTTTTGTTATATGACGTCATGACGCTTGTACTTGCGAGTTTGGCCTGTGGCGGCGATACCTGTGTTTTGGTTCTTGCTCTTTTCTACGTTACAAGAGCTTTGTTGTCAGTATGAGTGGCGTTTTTGTAATCAGGAGCTGGTATTCTGTCGATACAAGCCAACTTCAATTTCTCCTCAGTGTCCCTTTAAGGGGTTTTACGTTCCAAAGCGACTCAGGCTTTGAGGGACGCCGTAGTGAAGGGCTCCGGAAATTTCGACCACCTGGGGTTCTTTAACGTGCACTGACATCGCAAAGACTTGGAGGTCTCCAGGACGCGTGAACGTCAGGGGCTCAAGGCACCGTGCTCGAGACGACACTTTATGGAGGCGACAGCTCAACTCATGTCATCTTATGAGCGGCAGCTCAAATGAGCCGACCGTTCGAAGTCGCACGGACACATTGCCGCAATCGCCGTTAGCGCTTTCAGCTCCTGTAGCATTAACACTTTGCACGGTTTCGGTAGGCGGTTAGGCCATGGCTAGGCTGCTGGGCGACGACGGTAAAAAGCAACACTGTCCAGTAAGTTTTCGTCATCAATTTTTGTCCGCGGGCATCTCGATCACTTTATACGTGCCCTCTTTGTATGACCATTTTAATCACAATAAAGTTAGGCGATAGGTAATTTCTGCAGATCAGCTTGGTGTGCGTAGTTGGCGTCGTGGACGTCGTAAAATCGAATCTCGGTGATTCGACCAGGAAGGGAACTCGAAATTTGTTTCGAATTGACCGGAGTTCGAACGTTCTCGTTCATAACGAAAGGCTGATGCACTAAGAATTGACACGTGTTGGAACTGTTTGTTCCTTGAGAATTAAAGGCTAGCTGCCGCCGCGGTGGCTCAGTGGTTGGTGCTCGGCTGCTGACCCGAAAGACGCGGGTTCGATCCTGGCCGCGGTGGTTGAATTTCGATGGAGGCGAAATTCTAGATGCCCGTGTACTGTGCGATGTCAGTGCACGTTAAAGAACCCCAGGTGGTCGAAATTTCCGGAGCCCTTCACTACGGCGTCTCTCATAGCCTCAGTCGCTTTGGGACGTTAAACCCCATAAACCAAACCAAACCAAACTAAAGGCTAGCTGATGCACTAGCTACTCTGCATGGTAACCCCGGTGAGGACGCACCAGCTTACGTGTCAGCTCGAGCGCATGCGGCCTCTCAGCACCACCTATGCACGCGCACCGGCATCACGTCGGTGCAGCTCGCGGCCGTCAAAACTCACCGGTCGGTGCAACGCTGTGGTCGGTGTCGTGGTGCGAGTTGTACGGTCACAGTGGAGCATTCGGCGTCAAATGCGAACGAAATTCGCACCCGCAGCTCACTTTCCGGCGGAAAACGCGGCGGCGAGCGCAACCGGTACGTACAGGTTTTACATTTAAATTTAAATTTTTTTGGGGGGGAAAGGAAATGGTGCAATATATCTGTCTTCCATATCTGGGTGGACACCTGAACCGCGCCGTAAGGAAAGGGATGAAGGGACTGAGAGAAGAAAGGAAGAGGTGCCGTAGTGGAGGGCTCCGGAATAATTTCGAACACCTGGGGAAGGTCCCTCCAGGCTGATAAGAAACAGCCAGTTTGCACAAAAACACGAATTTTTTTTGTTCATCATCATCATCAGCCCGAATACGTGTCTACTGCAGGGAAAAATTCTCTCCCATGAGTCTCCAGTTGACCTTGTCATTTGCCAGCTGTGGCCACTGTATCCCCACAAACTTAATCTTATCTGCCCCCCTAATTTTCTGCCGCCTCCTGCTACGCTTGCCTTCTCTTGGAATCCATTCCGTTACCGTTAAGGACCATGAGTGGTCATCTTGCCCTAGCATTACATGTCCCGCCCGAGCCCATTTCTTCCTCTCGATTTCGACTAGGACGTCATTAACCCGCATTTGTTCCCTCGCCCACTATGCCCGCTTCCTGTCCTATCATTTTTTTTTAGCTCGCTGCATTGTGGGTTCTCTGCTGCGTGTAGAAGTGTATTATTTTGCTCAGGTGTTCAAGACAACACAATACAGAGATTGAGCGAGTTGATGTGCTCTCCTCGGAAACGTTTCAGAGCCCCTTTAAGCTGAACTTTTTTTTGTTAGCCTCCACGTTCCTGCCCCATAAGAGAGTACCGGTAAGATACAGCTGTTGTAGTGTTCTCTTGAGGGATATTAGTAACTTGCCATTCATGATCTGAGAGAGCCTGCCAGATGTACTCCATCCCATTCTAATTATTTCTCTCATGATCCGGATCAGCGGTCAAACCTGCACTAAGTAAACTGCTGTTTCCTTGCGAGACTGTTAATTGACTGCAAAAAATTTTATTCCCCTGAAAGACCTAGGTAAGAGGTCGCGTTAAGTGCTCGAGAGTACATGGCCCTCGACGACTTTGTCAGCCCATTCCACCGCCAAAACTTGTGTTCTGGGGTCAGAGCTAGCCAGCACGGTCTCTCACCGTTCGTTGCAAATGATTTTTGGATATCATAAGCCAAAAAGAAAATGAGTTAGAAAAGAGGAAAATGTGTGCTTGTCACACATAATTATGGAGTAATTACACTAATTGAATGCTTTGTTCCTTTTCATATTGCAAGGACCTGTACCATTAGGCGGGGAGATGAGATTGGCAAAATTGTTGTGATAGGCAGGCCACCACTTCTCAAGTCGAGGCTGACTGAAAATCATTTCGGCAGGTAACTGCCCTGCACTGCCATTCCGCCCTGCACATTTCCTATTCATCGGTGAGCAATGCTGGATGATGTAACGTTAGCTACATCGGTGTTCAAAGTAATGTTGTGTGCACCGAACATTGTGCAACATCAGCAAGAATGTCATTATGCTGAACGGGACGAACAATGGTGCGCTCTCAATTTACAGGAAGCTAACAGCCCATATTTGCTTACTGGAAACCACTCTGTTCTTCAACGAAGATTGTGCCAATGCCATTGACACATACTGTCACTGTCTATAAATTTCTACTCCCACATACATTTGCTACATAGCAACAAATTTATAACCTACTGAAAGTGACATTAATAAAATGATAGAGAATACATTCTCAGTGACAAAGGCATACAGGTGTTGCTTCACGTCTGCAGTTTCGATTTCCATACAAGTTGTGGATAGCACACAACCTTTGGCATCAAAACACAGCCAGACAAATCAGAAAACAAACATCTTTATGTGGCATTATGTATTTACAGTTTCAATCAGTTCTACTAATCCTAAAATGCGCTGGCTATAATAGCCGCACCCTAAACGTCACACGAGCTAACGGAGGCATCACAACTTTCGCTTGAGGACAAAAAAAAAAAAAGAGCATTCTAGCAACATTCTGTACAACGTCGTGTGTGTGTTCTCCACATAGCCTCAGCAGCACGGTGCAGCATAAACATGCACAGTAAATCTAAAAACAGGCTACGCAATTGTTCATGTGCATTTTTGCTCCCAGGCGACGACAAAACGATGGCGAGACGGGGTTGGGCGCATCCCACAAGCCCTCGCCAAATGACTCGACAGAACAGGAGTGCTTGCAAACACATGCAATAGTGACATTATTGGTACACATAGTTGCAAAGATTCTGAACACAACAACTGATATACATATATATATAATATATATACTATAAGATGAGATATTTATAATTGTGCATATCTTCTCATTTCACTGCTGCTCTAACAGTTGTAGTAACTTTCGAAATTTATTACAAATGATGTTGTCACTTCGTGCTCTCCTTGACAGTGGTAATTACAGCTAAAACTTCTATTTTATGTACAGGTTGACTCCCAAGGATCACAGTTGGCACCCGTAAAAACCACTCAAGGCACTTTCAGGTATCGTGTAACATCATTCTCCATCTTGCTTTTTTTTCTCGTCGAATCAAAGAAACAAGACACGTGTGCATATCTCGCACATCTGCCGACCAGAAAAATATCTTTCAGGCACAAGGCCTCAGTTATTATCTATCTGTAGCTCACTCTTATCTTTGCTTCAATAATTTGTGTTCTTCCTTACTCTTGATTCTATGTTTTTTTTTTACACAAGGTACCAAAAAGCAGGCTTGTTTATCAGCTACACAGGTGCCCATTCATCTCCTATAAAGTTTGCTAAAGCTAAAAAAATCTTGTTCGCATTTCAAAATACAAATAAAAAATGCACGCTACCATTCAGTCATGGCACACAAGTACTCTACGTACATGTTGGGGGATCAGTGGTGATGAAGGGATAGGCAGAACAAAAGTGAAGGGTAATGACAATGATAATAATTATGATGACAATAATAATAATAATAATACATCATAGCTGACAGTGGACAGGTGTGGAGGGGGGTGGGAAGGAGCACAACAAGAGTGATGGTGAGGTTATAGACAGGCACAAAGGACTGTCGAGTTAAAAGCCTATGTACACGTCCCGCAACAACTGGTAGTAAGCTCGATGCAGGGGGCACGGGCACCGCTGCGAAGGAGCTCTTCGTCGCACTGTGCACGTGCCCATTTAGTTCAGAAACTTGCGGCACCTTCGGGAGCCGCACGAGCAGGGAATCTTGACGTCTTCGATGGGGAACTTATAGTCATACGTCAGCTCCTCTCCTTTGAGAATGCTGGCAGAAAAGGAAAGAGAGAGAAAAAAAATTACGGGGAGATAAGACACCCAATGCAACAGTTTTGCGAACGCAGTTGGATTTAGTCTCGATGATTACTCTGACGCATTTGCGCTACTGAATGTTTTTACTCTATGCCGAGGCTTCACACGCCTGACAATCTTCTTGGAGGGTGAAGGTGGGTCAAGGACAGTGATGGGTGGATGTGTCTTGTCCTTACAATGGAAATAAAGCAGATGGCTAAACATCGGCACCAGACTTCCACATTGCACGCGTGCAGTTTTTACTGATAACACGAGTAGCCATTGCAGTGTGCTGCTGGGTGTTCCACCCCGGTCACGATGCCTTCAAAAAGAAAAATGTTCTCCACATCTTTCAAACTAAGTGGCTGCACATGTGAAAGAATTTGAGTCAAACTGCTCAACTTCACAGGGCTTTGGTCCAGGCAAAAGTGGGATTCATTGCAAACAGAAAATAGATAAAAATTTCAAGCAACAATGACAGACTATATGTGCGTTAGCAAAACAGTAAGCACGTGCCAATAACTTTTTATGCGCAGATTGCACACCTGAACCCTGAGGGCAATGTAGAGACAATGGCTGCAGACTATGCTCCGGAAATTGCAACACTGTTATGCTCTTGCCATGATTTCTCCCGCACCCAGCTTTGATAAAAATACAACTTGTATCGAAGTGAAACAACCATAAAAACCCACGTATAATAGAAGTTCTTTTTTTTTGTTTTTTTTCCAGATTTTAGCATGTCAAATTTCCTCCTCGTATCACAGAAAGGCAACTTGGTGCTCCACGACAAGAAATACTTTCAACAGCGCTAGACAGTTCAGTGCCATGTTTGTCTCTTCCTATGTCTGGTTTTGTTGTCTAGCACGGTTGAAAGTATTTCTTGGCGTATTATAAGTGGATTCAAGCAATTTTCACGCCCAATTCGCAGTTCTGTACTTGTTATCATTCAGCGCTATCACCATCAGGCTTTCGACGAGAGGAGGTGTTATCTAGATGTGGCGTTGGTTGACCGTTTAGATGGCCTCAATTTCAACACCATTTCACCATGCTGACATCGCGACACCCGCACTATCGAAAGCAGGGCAGTCAGTTCTCTGATAAGCTTGTTAAAGGTGCACTGAAGAGGAATCTGAACTTGTCTTTTTGCCGCGGGAACTCGATCTACACGTTCCGAGCTTTCTTAGAAACTGCGACTTATTGCCCTGTGTGGCCGATTTCCCAAATTATATCGAATTAACGTCCGGCTCCCGCCCTTTTTTTTAATTCTGCCTCGTACGGTGGGCGGAGTCGACCAACGCGTGGAGTGCCTTTCACCCAGTCCCGTGGCGGCTTGCCGCTCTGCCATCGGCGGAGTAATACGTAGTAGTCCGTAGTAGCAAATAGTCCGCGCGTATTTTTATTTCTGCGGGCTTATTTTGCGGCTATACTATCTGCGAATGAAACTATTTATTCATGGAAAGCTAAAAAACAAAATAAAGCGAAAGCAAAGCCTCCATGTAGCTGGCTGAAAGGAACTTCACGCGTTGGTCGACTTTGCCCACCGTACGAGGCAGAATTTAAAAAAAAAGGGCGGGAGCCGGACGTTAATTCGATTTAATTAGGTGAATCGGCCACACAGGGCAATAAGTTGCAGTTTCTAAGAATGCTAGGAACGTGTAGATCAAGTTCCCGCGGCAAAAAGACAAGTTCAGAATCCTCTTCAGTGCACCTTTAATGCGACATGGCAGGCGAGCTAGCACCAGGAACATGCCCCATTTCGACACACAGCACGAGATTGTGCTGGATACGCAAACGCGCAGTACGTACACCTCGCGAGTGTCCATCAAGATGCTGAGTCAAGCGTGAAGTGCAGTGCAAAGAAATGCTTTCAGTCAGCTTTCCTCATTTGCATTATACGCGAATGAAAACATTTTTTTTTTCCAATTTATGCTATCCCCAAATTACACCTCATGTTACATGAGGGTTCGTATCATACACAGGCTTTCATGATATATCGCATGCACTTAGCACATTTCTTGGCTAGGGAAAAGCCCTGCACAAGCTTTTTTTTTTAAAGGCCTGTTACCTTTACAGGTGCACAGGTTCATTTCAAACTGTTCGTGCATTGAAATGTTTAGCAACTGGCTGTGCCTCAGCTACCACAACAATCACCCCCGTCATGAGCATGATCATGCCACAAAATCCCATATTCTGGATGTGTTCGTTAATGTGACATATTCACATCTGTCTAGCCAACTTATTGGAGCCCAAATGAAAAAGCGACGCCGGCATGACCACACCTGTAGCGAAAGCGTTTGAAAGCAGAAACAGAAGGTTGTGTTTGACTTAAAGTCGGTAGGAGCTTGAATGCAACTACCATATCAATGCGTATAAGGGCCGCATTTGTGTACGGGCCGCACCATTTTCCTGAAGGGAATATTAAAAAAAAAAAAAAAAAAATCTGTGTAAGGGCCGCACCCAAACTTTCCACGACCCACTCCGAAATTTCCTTCGAAATACATGCGCCGTGGCCTGCAGTGAGCAACATCGCGCTTGATCGCGGAGGCCAGGCACGTACACAGGGGCTTCCAGGTGCCGCCCACGTACGGCGCCCGAGGCCACGAGTCATCATCATCGTCATCAACTTTGTTTTCCGCCGCGAGCTACCGCTATCCATATCGGCATCAGTATTACGAGCTCCAGCTTTTTGTGGCTGTTGAAGACACGGGAGTTGTGGTAACATGGTAGTTCACTGTAGCTGTGGCTTTCGCGTGCTGCCGCCGAAGGTTGCAGTTTTAGCACGATGGGCTCTCGAACACGGCAGGCATGCGACGGGCAGGAAATTTGACGTGGCTGAGAAGTGCGTCCAATGATGGTGCAACCAAAAGGATGCATTGAGAAACACAAGCTGCAAAAAGCGCGCTTTTCGAGGCAAGCCGCGCAAGTTTCCTGAACTGGAAGAGCTGCTCTGCTATGTGATGCAAGTGCGGAACAACGGCTACACACTGACAATGGACATGCTGCGCGACTTCTTGCGGGATGAGCATGCACCAGAGCACAGCACCAGCTCAGAGTCTGAAGACTCCGTGAGTGATGACTGAACGCAGAATAAATGCCACTTATTCCCTGATTGGTGTGTTTAATTTTTTTTTTTTTAGTACACTGTAGTATATGGTCAGCACCCTGAAAATTAGCCCAAATCTGGAAGAAAAAGTGCGGCCTTTACACGCTCGTTTGTACGGTAATGTGATCCGAGACAGAGGTAGCATTTGCCTTTTTTTGGAGCAAGAGGACGCACTCACGCACATTCACACATCATGAATTCATGATTACCAGCTGATTACAAGATGCTAACATGACGCAAAGAACAGGACAAATGCCAGTCCCGTCTCTCTGTCACATCAACCTAGGAAAGCAGTACCAGTTCATCCAACTAAACAATTTAATCATTTGCGCATGTTCTCTTAATGAACACTTCCAGAATATGGGTCAAGGTTTAGGATTTCAATCTCCCTCATTCAGTGACCTCCAGCCTCACTCCCAACGAGGCTGCCACATTTTATTGTGAGGGGAAAATAACGTGGACGGGTTACAGCTTCGTGCGTGCACTCGATTTCCATCTCCCAAGTCCACAATACCACACTCACCTTCTCAGTGCAAATATCACAATGTGTTTCTTGTTGTCCACGGTAATCACCTTCGAGTAACAGTTGGGCTGTGTAGAAGAAACAAGGAAAAGGAAGAATGAAGCAGTTCGTCAGCTCCTAGCGATCAATAAAAACGGCACGGTCATCTATAGCTCAAATCAGCGATAAAGCTGTGCAAAACACATCCACGACTGCAGTTTCTGCTGCGTGCAATCTAAGCATTCTGTTACACACAAAAAATGCCACTTTGGCCATGAATGTGCGAAAAACTTAAAAACAGACCATTTATTTTGCCAAATTACGGCCACAAAACAAAGCTGCTATCTCAGAAAAGAAGCGGTAAGCACCTCTCAAAGGAGGTCCTCCAAGCAATGGTGCCAACCTATTGTCATTACGTCGTGGTCTACTTTGTACCAGCTAGCACGGTATCATGGGTGTCTGGCGGGTGCAAGGTAGTTGAGCATAACTTCTGCTTTTGATCCATTTCCGCATTTCAATGTACAGATAAGACTGCCAGTAAGATGACTTGTATAATGGAAAATATTGCTTTCATCAAATGGCACTTAATTTTTTTTCCCTGCGGCAGCAAGTGAATTATCATTTATATCTACTGTGGATTTTCATTCACTGCAAATGACGCTAGCGTTGCGTTTTACACGGTTATTACCTATACTGCCAATATGTCCACGTGCACAGGACAATTCATCACGGTTACCAAGCTTAGCACACAGTATTATCTCAACGATACAATCAGAGATGATACAAAATTGGTAAAACTCCCTGGCTGAAGTGCAGTTTAAAATGTGCGGGAATTTTCTAACACTTTCCCATGCCACTAGGGATGACAGAGAGCCGCAACCACACACTTGAGCGCTAAGCACTCTACTAATCAGACGTGCAGTATTCAAGAGTGCTAAGCAAGGGCACAGTGAGCGCATCACCAACGACGTGATTGTCAGTCGCATAATAAGTACCAAGCACAGGTGTGCGGCCCACACATCAGTGACATTACGATCACCAGTAGCACAGTACGTACCGCAAGCACTAAGCGGCGACACACAGCCGTAAGTAAACCCAGTCAGCCGATAACAGATTTGCAGAAATGCTTTTCTCGTGCTTCAACATGTGGATCGTTCTCATTTTTTAATAATATGGCACCTTGAGGTTCGTATCACTGGGATTCTACTGTACTATGATGACAAGGCAAGACATGCACACATACCTCACAAGAGTGGTTGATAAACCTAGCAGCATTGCCATGCATTGTGGCGTCAACAACCTCATGGTCGTCAATGCGGAACATGTAACAACCAATTCCCTGCAAGCAATAGACACAGTTATATTTACCAACTCTGACAACTTTACATGACTGCACTCAACTACTGCAGACATCGAAATTAACCGCAGCACACTTGTGCTGCCGCTAATGAACAAAGATGTAATCAGCTGCAATTTAAGCAAAGAATTTCGCTGAGCTATAAACTTTAATCATAACGCCGAGAACTCCATACTTCCTTAATCAGAGCAAACATGTTACGGCAAATCTCACTTCAGCTACTCCTACAAAAAGGATCGTCAATGGGATTGTTACAATTGCAGACAAAAATGCATACACTAACACTCACAAAACTTTTCCAGCCTTACACATGTGTACTCCGAGACTACAAACTCATTCAATGTAGCAACACCTAATTGTCAGTGACGCACCAAACTGCAAATTTTTCCACCTCGGCACATCGTGCTTTTTTTTCTAGCAAGTGGCAAAAAGCGGTACAGCCGTAGCACCCACTAAGAGGTACACTGTTGCTCACCTTGCTTTCGTAGTACTTTTCCCTCTTGTCGGTGAGCGCTGCCCTGATCACTTCACCAGCGTACTCAATTATCATCTCTCCTCCGTCGATGTTGCGCCTGCAGTACAGCCCTCTGCCATGGATGTTAGACCTATTTGAAAAACAACAAAGACGCAAAAAAAGAGGAATGAAGGTAATGCTACAAACCACAACTGCGCGTAAGACCAGCCACACAGCTTCTATCGCTTCCATCAATATGAAGGCAGCAAGAAGAAGGAACATAATATAGAACATTCTCACGACAAAGCTATTACCCACGTATATCAACCATCATTCCCATACTCCTCTTGCACCTCCCACAACTGCCCTTCTCCAGGGTCAAATTGCATGACATGTCCAAATCTATGTCCACACATGCAAGCCTGAACGGCTTGCATTTGACTAGCACTGTTTCGCATTTCACATTTCAAATTTCACTGCAACGGCACAACAAAATGTCGCGTTTAATGAGCTTGGGCTTTGTCCCCTCACAGCGCGAACAACAGTGAAGCGTGGTGCTTTGCATAACTTTGAAGTGGCGTGCAAGGTCTTCGTAAGTAAAAGCAATGCACTTCCCTTTGGCACATGCGCTGAGATACTTTTCAGTGTCGCTGCTGATGTGTTCACAAGGAAACATGGAAAAAATGCCGACTCTGTAACTCTTCAGTTACTTTTAAAGGGCCGTCCATTTAAATCGGTTACGTTTTCTGCGATGTGTATAAAACTAGACTCCATCATTGAAAACTTTAATCAATCACCCTTTCTATGCCTCAATGTTTAACACGATGTTGTACAATCGGATTACGCAAGGATAACATGGCACATGAAAAGGCTCGATAATTGCCCTTTCATATAACAATTGCTGCTGTGGATCATTACAAGTCACCAAATAACCACTCATCACTGCTGCAAGTCTCTTCTATCCAACTCTGTTTCACAGCATCCTTCCATCAAGCTTTCAATAGGTAAGAGATAAGTTCATCGCTTGTTTATTTATTTACGATTAATGTAATTATACCTCAAATGCCCAATGTCGGGGTACTACATAACGGGTGGAGTTGTTACCGTGCACAGATGGTTCTTTCAGCGAACTCCTCCATTTTTTTAATTTTTTTTTCCACAACACACCTGCACCCAACCCCCTCAGAGTCTCTGGGGTGCAACACGCTTGATACATTAACACATAACCCCAGCCCTTTGCCCACCTGTAGACTCCAACGGCCTCCTTGGCGGTGTTCTTGAGGTGTCGAAAGCGCATGGCCATTGGCAGGTCCAGGCTGGTCAGTCGCCGAGAAGACTTGTGCAGCACCTCCACTTCATCGCCGTTGTCGTTGCTCGGATCGTAGCTCGGCGGTGATCGGTGCGCCGATGCCAGGAACTTGAACATGTCGTGGTGGCCCCGTGACCTGAAGCCCTCTAGGCGGGCGCAGCCCGACGGGTTTTCTGGGAGCTGGAGGATCGACGATGGAGACAGGACGCTTATTAGTACCACTGTTCCGACTCAAATGGTGCTTACTGATGTGAACAGGATGTTGGGGCGAGTGCATCAGCAAGCCATTTGTTTCCACAACAGAAAGTAGGAGCATTTTTTTACAGGTTTATAAAACTCCATTTCAAATTTATTTAGGGTGGAAGCTGGCCTTAGAAAAAATTTCTTTTAATGAAGTCAAAATTTCAAATCTTCAGGAAACAGGTATTTTTGTGTGGCGATTCTAAATAAGCTGCTTAATTTCATGTAAAAAAAGTCCTTGTGCATTTATATAATATGTTATGTAAGCTTTTGCCAAGAGCTTTGAAGAAATGTTGCTCAGGGAAACTTCCTGAAATGCTTGCCATTGGTTCATCTTGACATCAAGGAAGCAATAAGGGTAAAATTATCCTTCTACCTATCATACAAATCGAGTTACGAGGTTTTGAAGTTGCCACTTTATAAATGGGAGGAAAAGTTTGTATTCCTGTTTCTGAAAGGCAGCTTCAGAACCCTATAACTCACTCTCCATGATGGGCAGGATAGTAACTAAACCCTTACTCCATTCCTTGATGTCAAGAAAAAGCAATGACGTACATTTTAGCAAGTTCCTAGCAGCAAAATTTCTTGAAAGCTCTCAGCAAAAAGTTGCATAACATACTATATAAGTGCACATGCACTAGCTTTAAACGAAATTAAACGGCATATTTGGAATTAACACTCAAAACCACACGTTCCCTGAAATTTCGTAGCTGTGACTATAATATAAAACTTTTTTTTTTTAAAGAGCAGCTCTCACCCGTAAAGTAGACACACAGCTATAACATCTCAGAAACTGTCTCAAGAGGAGCATGTAATTCTGAACGGTTTTGGAATTTTCCATGGTGAGCCCTTGGTCGAGTCAAAGGTTTCTCGCATCTCACAATATGCTCCAATAGGTAGCGCATGTTTGTCACCACTTATCATGACAAGTTTTCATGACAAAATTCGGCAATCTTGAAACCTGGCCTGCGCTTTAAAAAATGGAACGTCCGACACCATGGCAAAAATCAACGAGCAAGTCTGAGCTAGTGCGTCGCAATGCGTACCCCTCATCACTGCTCCATAATTTGCGCAATACCAGCGCATCAGAAACAGAGCCTGTTTCTGAAGGCAGTGACAGCTGGGCAGTCTAAGAGAGGGCACATGCAGGAACAGGCGGGCGCCTATGATATCCTGTAGATTTTCTTCCATAAAGACCGGTTTAAAGTGAACACAGGTCCAGTGCTTAGGCGTGCAGGTATTTCCATTTACATGCCCACAGTGTCCTAGCTAGCCATCAAGGCGTTAGCAAACAAACAGACCAAGCCAGAACGCTCTAAAGCCATCATCAAATGATTTCCCATATTTCTCCTCTGACACTCTCTGAACCACCACTACCAACCACCGCTGCAACATAGTCCACCTCCATTGTCTCCAGCCACAAGCCAAAAGCATTTCGCAACAGCAGAAGAAGAATCTGAATACAAGGCTTTCAAAGCAATCAAAGAGAATGGCTGGAAGAAGACAGACTTAGGCTCTGGTCTCCAGGCTTTTGCATTATGCCTCCTGGCGAACCAAAGTTCAAGTACACATTAACGCTGGCGCTCACGTACCCTTGCACAAGCATGCAAAGTCTCCTGGCTAAATATGTGGTATTTTTCATTACTGGACGAAGAGCCTGAAGAAAATCTGTTCCCCATGACTGAGAGAACTGCTTAGCCAATTAGCACGTGCACCTGAAGCTCGAGCAACTTGCCTTTGTGCTGTTTCGCTTGTGGTACTGGAAGTTGTAGTTTTCGCAGTTGTCAGCTCCTCGAAGCTGTTCCGTAAGGTAGACGACAGCCTTGTGTGTCAGGCCCATCATGGCAAAGCCATCCACATCTGAAATGCACAGGACACGACAAAAGCGTGAATAACGATGCATGCTTACAGAGCCAACTTGCAGCACAGAAAAAAAGAAAGAAACCAACAGTGCTAGCTACACAACATCACTAAAGACAGGGACAGTGGCCACACAATGCAGGTACTGACTAATTGCTTCTTTTTCTTCAAGTACAATGGAAAATAAACTCAGTTCTCACATTTCTGACACTTTTCCGAGTTTTCATTTAACTTTCCTTTTAATGCTTTCACCGCATCTGAGATGTCCTGGGCTGCACCTTATTGCCCGCCTTTCAATGAAGAACTGTTGACAACGCCTGTGTTCTGTGGCCATTGTCCCTGTTCTTTCACTAAATCTGCAGCCAAACAACCAGCCCATACGAGTATTCTGGTGAGTTTTGAAACTTTCACACTTTTCTCTTAAGCTGGCTTATCACAGCTGTGTTCTTGGCAAAAAGCACGTATTTGGCGTCTCACAGTACTAGTCCATTAATCTGGCTTGACTCGGTACTACCCTCTGGTGTCCATTTAAGAAGGCTTTTGTTCTTTCAGAAATGCGTACATATTGCCACCAGGCAACAAAGCTACGGACTTATATGTTGGCTGTGTTACTTTTATCTTCAGGACTGTGAATGTTAAAACAAGAAAGACGATGCACACACTGAAGCTGAGTGAAAAGGCATGACAGCGCTCCAGAGATTGCACAATGCACTATTCAGTTTTTTTACACCTTGTCGCTTTGAAATGCATCACTTTTAAACGTTGGTGACACCAAAAAAGTGCTGAAGGCGTCAACAGCCGAGAAAAGAACAAATGCTGCAGGTGAAAAATAAAGAAGAAAGCAACAGCATCTGCTCACCATCGTTGGTCAAAGGTGGCATGTTGGCACCAGCACGGGCATCCTGAAGCTTCTCGAAAAGGTATCGCCACACCTCTACAGAAATAGAGAGAAATGCCAATGATCAGTAGAGAATAGTCTTGTTAAAAAGTTGCTCACAAACTCATTTTGCTATACAAAACGCTAGAAAATGATTTTGTGCTTCCAAAGCTTCTCAACTTTGTTTTCATAGCAACATGGTGCCAAATGTTGCAAAGGCTTCACATAAAAATGCATGTCGACCACATGCACCTGTCTGAGCTGTTCCCAAAACAACCAGCAAAGAATAAAAGAGCAATCCATACAGTTGTTCTCTCAAATCATCTCATCTGCAATACACCTTGTGTTACATTCCAAACCAAGATAAGACCACACCCTGTCATGCATGTTTCTGAAGCCTCTCTCTTAAATAACACTGACACCACGGAAGACAATAATGTGTCACAGCTTAGTCCTCAACTATGGTGCCCTGCACAGTTTAACCTAGTGTTATGATTATATTGGTTCCTTTATTTCCCTCAAGACGAAAATTCCCCTCTCGTATTATATTTGCATAAACATAGTATGCTCTCCCTGATAAGGAAGCATAAGTCAACTACCTTTTCTAAACTGCAAAATTGCAGCATGATTTTTTGCAAAGCTGTGAAAATGGACACAACACATATGAGAGGTAACTTGTGCTTGCGTCAACTTAGTTCCTTTCTTGTAGCAACAGTTCTGTCTCAGAGAGGAAACGAACTACAAAAACCAGGTCGAGTTTGAATTAAAGCAAGTTCTTAACATTTCATGAGTCAATGGATCACCCTGTAGTTCACAAAGCACAGCAACACCCAAATTCATTCACACCAGTCAACCAGCAAAAAGAGGGCACAGTGCAAATCAAGTGTGAGAGAAATAAAGAAGTCAAACAATGCTAAAAAAAAGATCGAGAAAGAATGCGTACCATGCGCGTCTGGTGATGAGTGCAGAAAGCCATCTTCGCTGCTGATCTCGTAGACAATGTAGGGCCTGTCAAAGAACGACACACGCGTCTCCTCCTGCAGCGGCAGTGTTGGCGGTAGCGCCCCCACCGTACTGTGCACAGGCTCCTTGCTTTCTGAAAGCGCTGACGTCGAAGATGTCGGAGGGCATGGCTCGGGATCCGTGTCCGCGGGCCAGCCGTCTTGCAGAATGCGCTGGGCCGCCTTCTGGAGCAGTGCAAAAATGGACTCTGCCCCGAGAGCACCAGAGTCACCAGCACCACGCGGGCTCTCCTGTGGGCTTGGGCTGAAGGGCGGCTGTGGAGGGGGCAGAAGCACTGGCGACACGCGTCCCGGTCCACTGAGGAACTCCGTCGACGAGTCCGGCTCGGGGTAGACCTCGGGGGATGGGGCACTGCGTAGCGGTGCTGTAGCTGGCGCAGGTGGGAGGGGGGATGGCACCGATGTTGAACTTGCCAGGGTGGGCGCCTGTGGGGAGCAGGAAGTTGTCGGTGCAATTTTTGTGTCCTCACTGGCAGAGACCACAGCTGCGGGTGGAGCAGTCACCGTGCGCGTGGGCAGGACCACACACTTGGTGCACTGCTTCCGTGCTACGAATGTCTGGCTCTGGGCCACTATGGTCTTTGTCGCCTGCCGCCCCCCCGACTGCAGAATCCGCTTCTGCATCATGACTGCCTTGGCACACTGCTTCTGGGCGAGCATCTTTCGGTGAGCATTTGCGTAGCAGGGAACACGCTTGGACGATGAACAGGAGCGGGGGCCTGACGATGGGCCGCTGTTCACGACAGATGTCTGGCTGGTGACAGATGTTACCAGCCCCGCCGAAGCTACACCAGGAGCCATGACGCCAGCGTTGGCTACAAGCCCACTGCCAGCGACCAGGGGCATTTGACTGCACACGCCAGGAGACTGTAATGCAAGTGGCATCACGGGGGCCGCCTGGCCGCCCAGGCCGCCGATGAGGGCGAGTGGTGGTGGTGCCGCTGGCTGCACAAAGGGAGACGCCACAAGGGGCAGCGATCCCAGGTAGGCCACCTGTGCCCCAGTTGCCATGCTTAGTGTTGAGACACAGTTTTCAAGCCGGTAGTGCTGCCGGGGAATGATGATGGTACCGCCGGGCACTTCATACACCTCAAACTTGTCACAACTCACACTTGTCATGTTGATGGTGGACGGGAACTGGTTGATCAAGGGAAAGTTGTACGGATAAGGAGAGTAGCTGACGAGGGGCTGTGTGGCAGCGACGGGGGGAATGCCTAGGCACGGGGACTGAGTGGCCTGCAGAGTGGGTGGTGGCACCATAGAGGCTGGACGCTGCTGCTGCTGCTGGTGCTGCTGCTGATGGTGATGGTGGTGATGGCGATGCTGCTGCTGTTGCTGCTGCTGTTGGTGGTGATGATGATGTTGGTGCTGATGCAGCTGCTGGCAGGAAGCAGGCCTTGGCCTCTGGCAGCCCTGGGAGCCCGGTACCTTGGGCAGGATGGTCTTGGGTGACGCGGCGGGCCGTGACCGTGCCCGACTGGGTGTCGTGGCAGCTTTGCTGGCCACCGCCTTGATTGCTGTCCGGTTTTCACAGGTGCACCCGCACACACTCTGTTGCTGCCTCACAGGTTTCGCCACACACTTAGGAGTCGCTGACGATGGCCCACTGCTGCCACTGACCTGCCCGCCGCCACCCTGTGCTGCGACGAGGGACCCTGAGGAATGCTCCGCCGCTGTTGCGGGATGGGCCCCGACGGTCCCTTTGGCACTGTCTCGCTGCTGCTGCTGCTGCTGGTCCCCAGCGCCAGGGACAGCAGCCACGGGCTCACATTTCGCCCCATTACCATCACTCCCCGCCACATTGTCCTGGTGCACTGCCACTGATGGGTCAGCCACCATGGGAGGGGTCACAGTTCTTGCCACTTCGGCGAACTCACTGCCACTACTGTTATGTACACTGCTTGTCGGGGCAGCAATGCCACTGCTACCACCACCACCGCTGCTGCTGCTGCCGGCTGAGCTCCTCGTCGAAGAGGCTGCCGCATCACAGGACCTTGATATGTTCTCCAAGAGCTCAGCAAAGTCCATCTGGCTGTCGCTGCTCTGAACACACCGAGCAAGTTCATCCAGAATCTTGGCATCGAGGTCATCCAGGTCGGCAGCAGGCGTGGCAGGCAAGACGTCGCTCGATGAGACACCCAACCCACTGCTGCTACCCGTGCTATCACAGTTCGCTGAAACACTATCACATTGCGCGAGCGGGACGGCGGCCTCGCTCAGCGGCGGGTCATCGTGCGCAGTGGTCACGTTCACACCCCAGTCCTCCTCGCACGGCGGAGGGCGCGGTGGGCGCACCTCATACGTCCGGCACATATACACCACTCTTTGCCTCGGATTCTGGGTACTCCAGAACAGACGCCGACACCTGCAACAAGCGATGAAAAGTTCTCAATAGTTCCATTTTTTTTTTCTACAGCAACAGCTGTTAATGGCACAAACACCTGGACCTTTGACACTGTCATAGACAACTGAACAGCAAGTAAAGTGGGAGGTGGGTGTGCTGGAAGTAAGAGAAGAGGAGCTAGGTGGACAATTAAGATGTGACAATTGTTAACTGTGCGTGCCAACACCACCAAGTGTTTCTACAAGTTCAACCAACTCCTGTTGCCCAGGTGTGATGTGCACACTTGACTGTCAAGGGGTTTTTGGAACGCTGCATGTCGGCAGTGGTGCGTCGGACAGCGGAGCGCCGTGTGCCAGCCCCCCTTTGCGCGTGTGCGCGTGCATAGGGTGTGCGCGAGGCAGGCACGAGGAGCGGATAGCTGACGTGTCAGCTAACCGAGGTGTAAAGGAAGACACCGCAGCACAAGTCTGTTGCTTCAAGCGTGGAAGTGGCAGCTGTCGGACGTTGGGTTCGAGCTGCCAGTGACTTCCCTTGGATCATCGATGCAAGAACACTGAGCCTCATTCAAGCGTGGAGGCGGCAGCCATCAGACTTCGGGTCTGTGCTGCCGTGGACTTCCCTGAATCAAGGACGCAGGCCTACTGCATTCATTTCGAGGTTGGAAGAGGCAGCAGCCAAGGCTTCCTGGGATAGGCTACACAAGCCTACGGTGTTTGCGGAACGCCGTCAACAGGACCTGGCTACAGTTTTCCTGCTGCAGCTGCTCAGTTCTTGGGGGCGGCTGACACGAGTTCGTCAGCGTCTCCCGTATCCATCTCCATTCCTCATCTCCTGGCTCTCTACCACAGCCTCCCTGAACGCAACGCCAGCGACGCATCGCAACTCGCCAACCCGCGCATTGCAACTCGCACGTCTGTGCTACCTGCAAGGCATTCCCGCACCACCTGGGACGCTTTGTAGCCGGTGAACTCTCTCCTTTTTATCTGTTGTGTTTTACTTAGTGTTTTCGCTTCTTTTATTGGCTCCTTTCCTTTAAAATATAAACATGGCTTCGTTTTGTTTGATTTCTTTGTTCCTTTCTTCAAACCTGCGTTTTGTTTTGTTTGATTTCTTTGTTCCTTTCTTCAAACCTGCACGCGATGTTCCCCTTCAGCAGTTGGGGACCATTTGTAGCTTGTAGCCGGTGAACTCTCTTCTTTTTATCTGTTGTGTTTTACGAGTGCCTAGTGTGTGTTTTCCTTGAGTGTTTTCGCTTCCTTTAAAATATAAACACGGCTTCGTTTTGTTTTGTTTGATTTCTTTGTTCCTTTCTTTGAACCTGCACGCGAAAGCGTTCCCCTTCAGCAGTCGGAACGCGTCACCCCGATTCCAGGAGCCTAGGGCACATGCTCATTACATAACATCTCAGGTTTGCCCTTCATTCACATTTGGATCAAAACATAACGCCTTGAAACACAGCAGTGCAGTCGAGCATGAGATCTCTCTCACTTGCCGTCATCGTTTTGATTGACAGCTAATCCTTACCTGTAGTTGACAGGAACAAGAATGTTCTCGAGGTCAGATGCCTCTGTCAAGTGCCCCAGGCTCTCGATGGTCATGGCCCCTGCATTAGTGCACGAAATACAATATTGTAACAGTGCAGGATAAAAAAAAACACTAAATTAAGCTGGCATGTTCATAATAGCGAAAGACTGGAGTTCAAAATCCACACACTGCAATCAGCCCTTTCATCAGCCTGTTTGAACAAATTCTCTCCGAGACAAGTGCAAACAAGAGGCCGTCTGAATTCTCTGCCCTCCTATTTGCCTGCTTTTAGTCTTGGTGAAAACAAACCAAGCACATAGAACACACAAAACAGTTTGTGTTGCATACAACATACAGTCGAACCCGGATATATCGAATTCGAAGGGGATCCGAAAATAGTTCGATAAAGCGAAAATTCGATATACACATATAGGCTAAAACTGTACTCGCGATCATAACATATTGTGGCTTACCATTTGGAACAGCCGCGAATCACATAGTATGGGCACGCAATGTGAAAGCGGTTTATTTCGCGGAAAAAAAATCACTAATTTTGGGCTGCTTTTTCCTCTGAGAAACAAAGTTCAAAACAATGGTCTCGATCTTCTCAAGACTGTCCAGGTGCGAGAGCCCAGTGCCTTCCATTTCGCCGCTACAGCGTCAAATCAGGCTGAACGCTGACGCCAGTTCAGTGGCTGTGCACGGATGCGTTTCTTCGATAACACAGTTGCCCTCGTCGTCGCTGGAATCGGCGTCTTGAACACCAGCTATTACGGCCACAATGTCCTCATCAGCGAGGTCGGCTACCGCTTGAACTTCGCTGTCAGCGTTAATAAAGTCCTCAACAGTCACTTCGGACAGAACGGCGCCGGGAAAATTGGACAAATCACGAAACGCGTCGTCCAAGCACTCATCGTCATCTCAATCTTCCGGACATTCATCTCCGGTCACTTCAAGGCCTGCCTTGCCAAAACAGTTGGCTACTGTGGCCTGCTTCACGTCGCGCGTTGAACCACAGGCATACACAAGAAAAACATGCGAGGCACAGATGGAGCGGTCCGAGCGAAGCCTTTGCGAGCGGCAGTCAACGCAGCTGCGAAGGAACGACAGAGGGAAAAGAAAGAGCAGGGAGAAAGAACGGCGCTCTGGGCTTCGTTTTTTTTTTTTTTTTCTGAGCTCTCTCTTCTTCCCAGACCCACGAGCGACCATTTACTCTCTCTTCCTTTCCCCAGGAAGCGTGGCTGGCAAATGTCGCCGCGCGTCTCCATGCGGCGCGCACTCTTCGCTGAGCTCCAATGACCTTGACCAAGCACACGCCGACGGTACAGGAGTAGCGGGAAAGCTCGCGTTGGTGGGGCGCAAAAACGGGGAAAAAAAAAAAAAAAAAGACCCTGCGCCTGCTGACTGACTGCGGAAATGTTCTCCGCTGAGGTGGCTGAGGACCGGACAGGTTTTTGGGGAAAGCGCACCTTCCAGGGGCACAGCGCGCGTTCGATATATCCAATGTCCGGCAAAAATGGAATTCAATATACAGCGCAACTGTCCTATATTTTTACATAGTATTTTCAAGGAAGTAATCCGTGTGTTCGATATAGCCAATAATTCGAAATATGCGGGTTCGACTGTACAACAGTTCCAGCAGGAAATCTGGTGCCACACTTTCCCTCAAAGCAGCTTTTTACTCAACAATTTTTAAGTGCTCCAGATGGACAGGCTCTCAGAGGTCTATTCTCAATGTCTTAGAGCCACGTCCATGAGTAGCTGACATGCCGGTCAAAAACCTTGAGATGACAACAAGGTTCACTGCTCTGTGTACATGTTAAAGATCAGACACCACCAACTGCAGGGTCACCATTTTCAGTTCAAACATTAGCCCGAGATCCCACCTCCCAAACCCGCACGAATGGCACGCAAGAGACCATGGTACAGAGAGCATGAGCTTAAAGGTGCACTGAAGAGGATTCTGAACTTGCCTTTTTGCCGCGGGAACTCGATCTACACCGTTCCTAGCATTCTTAGAAACTGCAACTTATTGCCCTGTATGGCCGATTTCCCTAACTAAATCGAATTAACGTCCGGCTCCCGCCCTTTTTTTTGAATTCTGCCTCCTACGATGGGCGGAGTCGGCCAACGCGTGAAGTTCCTTTCAGCCAGCTCCGTGGAGGCTTTGCTTTCGCTTTATTTTGTTTTTAGGTTTCCATGAATAAATAGTTTCATTCGCAGATAATATAGCCGCAAAATAAGCCCGAAGAAATAAAAATACGCGCGGACTATTTGCTACTACGGACTACTACGTATTACTCCGCCGATGGCAGAGCGGCAAGCCGCCACGGGACTGGGTGAAAGGCACTCCACGCGTTGGTCGACTCCGCCCACCGTACGAGGCAGAATTAAAAAAAAAAGGGCGGGAGCCGGCCGTTAATTCGATTTAATTTGGGAAATCGGCCATACAGGGCAATAAGCCGCAGTTTCTAAGAATGCTAGGAACGTGTAGATCGAGCTCCCGCGGCAAAAAGACAAGTTCAGATTCCTCTTCAGTGCACCTTTAATGTCAACAGCACGAGGTTTTTCATAAAGGGCAAAATACAATACAAGCATATGGTCATTTCAGACAGCGTGGCCAGGACAAGTGCTAGAACAAACAAGCTACCATGTCGCTCACAAAAGCGCTGACACTAAAGAATACGTGTGCGTTGGCACCCAAAGAGGCAATCGTCACAACCGGTGTTTATCTACCTATGTCATCATTAAATGTTAGCATAAATGACAACGGCCACAGCTCCATAATATCTTGAGCTTCAAAGCTTCTGTGGTCCTCCAGTGACAAGTACGGCACACTGGCTGCCAGTGACAGCTGAGTCGGGACATCTCCCCGTTTAACAAATGCAAAAGTGTTTGGAGGAACACAGCAGCCAGCATGCCAGTAAAAATCAATTCAGCCCAGCGGGCATGAAAGAGCTGCTGCGAGAATGCACTACTTCTGGGGAGACACTCATTGAGCCAATCAATCACTGTCACGTCACCTGCAATGACACTGAGCTCCTTGGCAAGGCTGCCTTCCCAGGCTTTCTGCCACTTGGAGTTCACGTCCTGTTGGTCCACATAGACTGCCCGGCAGACAGAAAACTTGTCCCCTTCAACCACCTGCAAAAAGAGTTAGTCATGTCAGTCACTGTCAAAGACCATCGTCACAGGCGACAGAAATGCCTACTTAAAACTACACTTTCTGGCAAGGCAAGGTTAAATCTCAATTCTTAACAGCTGTGGCATATCGTACTCACTCTTACATCATGGACACACTCATAAAACAAACGCATCACTATGCTGGTTGTCAAAATACAAATTTTCGCCAAGATATAACCTTTCATAATGAACCCAACCCAAATAATTTGTAAATTTTGGAAAAAAAGTGCATTTTTTTATGCAAGTAAATTCAGTAGCCATCACCTTTTAACGTGGCTTGTAGGAAGCCAAAGAAAATCTTCAGTACTCAAAACGAAATCTGTAACTCTTAGTGCCCAATTCCTGCAACTAATAAAAAGAACACAACCTGAAAGAGAACAAAATGGAAGCACCGTAATATGTGGCAAGGGCTACACAGCCATCATGCCTGATTAACTTACATCTTACAATCAGAGGAGCCGTCACTCTTCTAAACGGTACTCCTTAAATGCACAAGTCCCTCAACACGCAATTCAATTCAGGTGCTAGGCCCAAGTAAGCAATGATTACCTTCATTACGTCCTGTTACACAGCAAAATAATTTAAAGGAGTCCATGAAAGGGCAAGAGTTTCTGGGGCACTGGAAATGTCACTAAAAGGCTGCAAAGGTCCTGTAGACCTCTATTACAGATAAACTGGTCTAAAACACCAGTCTCCTACTTCGCAGGACACTGTACAGACAACACAACACGAAGCACACCCTAGCTTTTGATGGCTTGAGGGCAGAAATTAAGTTACACTGCAAGGATTTCATTTTTCGTTAAATTTATCCATCAAAGTTTGCATAATGCCACTTCCAACAGTAACTGTATGGCTAAAGAAAGAGCGAAAGAAAGAAAACACAAGTAGGACAGCAAGTGCACACCTCTCGGTTGACGTTGCTCTGGTGGAAGGAACAGTAGACCTTCTTGTCGGCCTGGAAGACGGCCTGGGCAGCTCGCGCGCAGCCAAAGTGGAAGTTGGCGGGACAGCCGCGCACGCAGCAACCCACTGTCGCACCCACAATGCCACACACCTCGCAGCGCTGTTCATTTTTTTTTTTTTCCCACCAAGGGGAGGAAGGAAGGAAAGAAAAAGGCCCAGAAGTGAGAACAATTCACTCGATTCTCCTTCTCCGGAACAAAGCTGGCAAATAACCAAACTAACAAAAATTCGTTCCCATTACAGAACATGACGCACAAAAAACCATCCATGCAAAAAAATCATACTTTGTCACAAGCTTCAGCAAATTTCAAAAATATCACCAGGTCTGGGTTACTGAATCTTCGCACCGCAAATGTTTTCTCTCATTCCAAAAACATTTTTTTGACCGAAAGCTAGTGAATAAATAACTTATGAATAAAATTTCAGCACAAATTCCGATAACTATGCAACTTCAGACATAACTGCAGTGCAAAGAAATGCGTTCACATTAGGAAGATGCACATGCATGGACAGACGCTGCACTCATAATTATTTATTGCAAGAAGGCACACCTGAATACAAAGCCTGCGGTGCACATACATGGCCAGACTAAACAAAACCACACAGTGAAGCCATGCAATCAAAATCATCACCTATCATTTCGTGTACTTAGAAGAGCATTGCAAAGTAAGGCATGGTAGCATCTGATTAAACTAGTGCAGGGATTCTCAGACTTTTCTGCCTCAAGGAACCCCCTCAGTTTTCAAATGTGCCAAGGAACCCCTCCCCGTCGCAATCGGTTGTTGCAAATGCCACGATCGGTCAGCGTTGCTTGTGAATAGACCGCCCCTTCGTGCTTTTATTTTTGCTGCTCTATTCACTTTTGTAAGTATTTGTTTTCTTGTTTTCAGTCATCAATTTTTTTATTCAATGCTCATCTCTCACTCCTACTCAGACCTCTAACCCCAAGACAAGAATGCCGAAAAGTACAGCCACAAGACAAATGTTTCCCCGTATTCACACATTCTACTGGCTACAGTTGCTCACGTGACACCTCACTAACTTTCTTTGGCCAACCCTGATTACGTGTCTTTACGTAGAGATAATTCACTTAAAGTTAAAGAATACAGGTGCCGGACTGACCTTTATAAAATGTCTTTTTTCCCCAAAACGGTTTCGGAATGGAACAAGCTGCCTGAGGAAGTAGTGTCCATATTATCAAATGATTCATTTTCTTCCATGCTGTGACATTTTTTTTGTGTATAATAATTCCGTGTTCTTTCTATCTCATTGTTATCTTTTTTTTGTAACCACCTGCACGCGGTGGCATTTGTGTACTTTTTCTTCTACCCCCCCACTGTAATGCCAGCCAATGGCGCTGTGGGTATGACGATAAATAAATAAATAAATAAATCTGCCGCTCCCCGCTCCAGCGTCAACACAGGAGCGTCAGCATTTTTTTTTTTCCAATACACCGTATTTACTCGCACAATAGGCGCACTCGCATAATAGGCGCACCCCTAGTTTGGGCGCGAAAAATCAGATTTTTTTATTTCCGCGCATAATAAGCGCATCCCGAACTTGGCACTGTGATCAATACTGTATTCAAACGATTGCAAGCCGACGCCTTGCCGCCCCCCACCCCCCAATCTTCATTTTAACAAAGTGTTTGCTGAACTGACTACTAGTCCTCACTAGTGCTGCTGCCGTTGCGGCTGCTGCGGACCCACAGCACGTACAACGGCATTGCGTAGAACAGCCGCACTCCGTTTTCAAGGATGCTCACTTTAAATGACTGTTTGGAAAGCGTCATCTCCAGCCGGAAACGTTCCCGATTTAGGCCTGTGAAAACCTCGGCGCCTGAACTCACGTACGAAAATTTAGGCACGCCGCAGTCGCAACTGCCGCACTTCTCGGCCACATCGAATTTCCGACCTGTCGCACGCTCGCCGTGTTCGAGATCAAACTCCCAGCCATGTAGCTATTAAGGTGCTTGCCCATCGAGCTAAAACAGCAATGCTTGTCGGAAAAGCCACAAACCACGATGAACTAACGTGCTACCGCAGATCTCGGCGCTTGACAGCGACAACAAAAAAAAAAAACTGGAGCTGGTGATGCTGATGGCAATATGGATAGCGAAAGCTCGCGGCGGAGGAAAATGATGATGATGATGAGCTTGGCCTCGGGCGCCCTCCGTGGGCGGCGTCTGGAAGCTCCTGTGCGCGTGTGTGGCCTCCGCGATCAAGCGCCCGCCGGAGCTGATCGTGGAGGCCTCGGCGCGTGCATTTCGAAGGCTATTCCCGCATGGGTCGTGGAAAGTTTCAGTGTGGCCCTTATATGGATTTTTTTTTTTAATATTTCCTTCAGGAAAACGGGGTGCGGCCCGTACACGAGTGCGTTTATGTGGTAGTTCAATTTCGCGAGTCGAAAAATTTCCAGAAATTTTACCCCGCGTAATAGGCGCACCCCGAACTTTTGAGCCGGATTTTCTGGAAAAAAAGTGCGCCTATTATGCGAGTAAATACGGTATAATTTCTATAGATACTGACTTTCTGGCACACTCGCCGGTGACAAAACTTCACCACAGCACCACCCACGCCATTTAACGCCCGGAATAACGCCTGGTGAGACATGCACACTCTCTTTTTTTTACTTGGCTGGGCTCAACAAGTGTTGCCTTGTGCGCCATGCCCCTGAAACGAGCTCTGAAATTAGTTTCAACAAATGAGGTTATGCTTCGCACGCACCCACCAGTACTGTACTGGAAAGAGGGGACAGGCTAGTGTGGGTGCTCACGGAACCCACGAAAGCATCCCACAGATCCCTTGGGTTCCATGGAACCCGCTTTGAGAACCCCTGAACTGGTTCAATGAGAAAAAATGCCAGAGTATCTCTGCAGCCACTGACCAGGTGGCGCCCTCTCATGATGGCAGAATGAACTCGATGCAAGGCGCCATCAGCCTGCTCAAACACCTCGGCCGACCAGAGGGCGCAGTTGACGTGCACCCAGTTGTCCTGACCAGCGTAGAGCAGCCGGCCAGACTTCTGCACAGAGAGAAATAACAACACTGACTTCACTAGGCTGAGAAAAAGGAAGAGGCCCCGCGTCCATACAAAGGGGGGTCCATACAAAGGGGGGGGAAAAAAAAAACAGCAAGGCACAGCACATGCCAGAAACACGCTGAGCAAATTCTCAATCATTTCGGAAGGTTGCATCTAACCAAACACAGAGAGTGGAATACGCCATCTTCCTCACATTCAAGGCTGAAATATTTTTGAAACTGCCATGCCACTCTTACTGTCAGAGGAAAGAAAAGTGCCACCGCACAATACTCAACTGCGGCCCTTTCGTTTTGTCAAGTGCAGCTGTTTCCTAATGCTGACTGGTTGCACTAATAGTGGTAGTACATGTGGTTTCACATCTCGCAACTGCACCTGGGCTATGAGAGAGGTTGTAGTGGTGGGCTCTGGATTAATTTCAACAACCTCGGGTTATTTACTGTGCTGCGACATCACACAGCACGCTAGTGTCTTTACATTCGGCCTCTACCAATATGCGGTACCGGCCACTGGGGTTCAATCCGCCGACCTTGGAATCAGCAGCCTCACGTCTCAGCCACTGAGCCACCAAGGCGGGTATTGCTGAAAGGACAGATGCTTGAAAGACCAAGAGTTTGAGACATCACAACACTTTTAAAGCGCAAATTTCCAGAATGCAGAGGCTCAAAGATATCCACCACAATTTCTACTGCATGAGCTAGTTTTGACTCAAGACATTATTTCAACCCCGCTCAAAGAAAGCTAAGGAGTAAGAACCGACTCTGCCGTGCATGGGTGTGAATGGGCTAGCATGCGATTTCACGGACAAGTACTCACAGAGCTGGAGTCATCACCAGGCCGACCACACAAGACGCATCGCCGGGAGTCGACTCCTTGCTCTGCAAGAGGCCCAAAGTGCCAACAATTATCGCTTGCAACATGCACTGAAGTTGCAAGAAGAACTGGGGGGGTGGGGGAATGAATAAGTGACCATTTATAAGGCCAGCACCTCTTACTCAGCCCTCTCCTTGGGTTCACTTCGTCTGCCTTCTCAACTGAATGTTATTTACGCAAAATACGAAACACTAAAGCTGTCAAGGTGATAGCGGTCAGTCATACCAACATATAAATAACACAGATTGGCAGGAAAGGTGGCAAAAGCAGGGAGACTCAGAGATGACACTCATAATTCTGCTGACACAAAATGATCTGAGAGATCCTAAAACCTTTAGGGCAGAAGATTCCTGAAACAGCAGTTCTTCATGCACAAGAGATTCTGAAACTTTGCCGAAGGGTGTTTTCAGGGCACCTTCACAGGTACAGGTATGAAAAATATGAGTGGGGAACACAGTTGGAGCATTCATTTATTGATTACTCCGTTATTATTTGTGACAAGCGCAGTTTTT
The DNA here is from genome assembly GCF_055824585.1 of Amblyomma mixtum. Classification (NCBI taxonomy): domain Eukaryota; kingdom Metazoa; phylum Arthropoda; class Arachnida; order Ixodida; family Ixodidae; genus Amblyomma; species Amblyomma mixtum. Next base: position 157,013,615 of record NC_143017.1, on the reverse strand, counting down.
CTCTCTCTTTAACTAGTTTTCGTCTGCGCCTACAATATCCAAATGTCGTGCAATTTAGTAGAGAAATAACCAAGAAATTTGCAATTTTCTGTGTGAAGTTTGTTCCCTGTCATATTTTTCATACCTGTACAAAAAAATATACATGTATATCAACACTAGCAAAGGACAGCTCCCAACAAGGCTGATATTTTCTGTTTTCAGCCGGAGAAAGCCAGACAGGTATGACGTGCACCAAGTGTGAAATGACGACCGAAAAGCGGATGCAGCCTCCTCCCACCTGTGGTGTCCCTCAGCAGGCCAGGCTGCTGTGGTTCGGGTGGTCCGGTGGAACCGTGCGGCCGTGCCTGGCACTGGGCATACAGGTGATCCCCGTGGGGGGGAAGCACTGCGTCCGCCAGCAGGAGGGCCCCACCACCCGACAGTGCACTTGGCTCGTGCGGAGGTGTCGGCGGCAGGGGCGAGGGCCGCAGGCCCGGAAAGGCCTCCTCCAGAAGCTTGCCGCATGAACGGAAAGATCTCGTGAGCACACATCTTTGTTTGCATGCCACTGGCTCACATTAGAGGAAACCGAATTAAGAGTTGATTCCATTTCACTCGTTTTTTATATATCAGAAATTAAATTATATGTTCTCTTGTAATGATAGCCTAGGTAGCAGGAGCAGGTTACACAGCAGGTTACGATGAGCAGTAATTTCCACGCAGTGCCGTGAGGTGGCACAAATGATGGAAGAGGTGCTCTGGACATGGGGATCATGCAGGAGTCAGTGTGGATGGCATGGTGTGAAGGTGGAACAGTGGAGCAGGGGAAGGTATCAGAATAGTGGAGCCTGTATGTCGGCAATGACGCAGAGCTGCGCAAAGCAACCCAGGACCACAGCGCATTGGTACATAAATGCACAACTGTACGCCCGACGAGCGAGTCTGACAAAATACATAAGCCTGCCATGACAATAGGGGATATTCAAAATTCCGCAAGTGCACTTTCCCGCATAACAGTGTTGTCCCAAACAAGATGGCTGACCATGCATTTCCAGCTGAAACAAAGCAAGAAAGACTGGTTTTTTGTTTGATTCTTCCAAAATACGTTTCTTACATTCTATCCACACCTTTAGTGCCTGTCCTGCAGCCCACGTAGTTCCTTTATAGCGAAGTCGGCCATCTTGTTTGGGGCAACATAGTTATGTGGGAAAGCGCACTTGCAGAATTTTGAATATCCCCTATTCATCTGGCCCAATGGTTACCAGCCAGGGAGCCCTCAAGCAATGCAACTTGATGGCAGAACAACCTAAGGAAGTTGGGGTTATGCAACTAACTTGATGTAACTATGCACTAACTTGATGTAACTATGCACTAGTTAATTTCACTAGTTCATGTGTTTGTCTCCTCAAATGCAAAACACTAGCATCTAAACAATGGCTGAACAACAGGCATTAACATCTACGAATCAGTCAAATATTTTCCTTGAATAAGTATCAATAATAAACACAACAGTTTAAAACATCCCAAGTTCAAAGTGTATGCGTTCAGCTCTACCGAGATAGGTCTAACAGAATGCCAACCCAAACAAGCAATATTCTAAATAAAACAAAAGAAGGTGAAATATGCACTCAAGACAAGGCATACGAGGGAGGCATGGGATATTGGATATCACAAGGAACTATGATATATTCCAAAGTCAGGATAAAAGACTCCTCTTTATTCAAACTCTTCATAAATCAAACAAATTATAGATCCCCTTTGAATTTACAAAAAGAGTCGGCAGTAGTGAAGCTGCTAGGCCTACAACAAGCTAACACAATTTCTCGTAGCCAAGTCATGATAATAGGGCTGTGTGCTGTAAGCCCATCTTTATGCCAAAGAGCAACAGCAGCAGCTCACCTTTCCTAACAGGTCCCTCACCATCTGTGCTGAGACCCGGCTCTCTGTGGCAGCCTGCAAGATGTCTTCGCAAAACTCCTTCTGCAAGTAGACGGTCAATGGTAAATTGAAGCATCAATGGCAAAAAGTAATCAAAAAACACCTTCCATTTAAAAGCAATGAACCTTTCAATGTTAGGAACAGGTCTTCCTTTTCTTTCATCATTTTTTTCAACACGACAAAGGCTTTTCAAACACTAAATTCTTTACTTTATCAACGGCAGCACACCATCAATCAGCACACGTACAAATTCAATAGCACATAAACTCTCTTGTGATAACTGCAAGTCACTGTCACCCACGGTGACAATTTCTATAGGCCTGGAGCTGTCAAGCTCAGTCGGGCTCTATGTTAACACCACTAAAATACATATTTTTAGCCTTTTAAGACGGTGACAAAAAAAGCGTGCCAAATCATAGTGAAGTGGTGGCAACATAGAGGTACAGACACCACTTTTACCTGCAAAAAAGCCCTAATGCCCCTACCTTACTGATGATGATTTGATTTTAATGATGCAAGGGTATCTTAGCCAAACAACGTCATAGCTAAAGTGTTTTTGGTCTGCACAAGGCGGCAAAGGTTGGATCAAAGGCCCCTTTTTCCGAGCATTTCATCCCCGAAGAAAGCTTGTACCCACTGGAAAGCTGGTGCATACGCAGTGGCACAGCAAATTGAATCCTGTACCTCCAGCATACTGTATTTACTTGTGTGAAATGTGCATTTTTTTGTTCTTTAAGGCTTCAAAAAGGGAGTGCACAAATTCCGCGGAAATTTTGCGAACACGCCCCAGAAACACTACAAAGAGCATAACGCGCAATATGCATTGTATATTGCCGTTTTTTTTTTATATCCTGGCTAATAAAATAGATGTGCGCAAATTACACAAGGGCAAATTACATGAGGCTGAGATTCTTGAAAATATCCAGTTTTTTGCATTACACAGCTTATCCTTCGGCTGAGTGGGGAAGATGGTACGAGTTGCCGCATAGGCATGCAATTTCGCCCTTAATAAGGAAAAAGAGAAGAAAAGGAAAAGATTAAAACAAACACAAAATAATCTATAAAAGGGGAAAGCTCACCACAGTCGTGTACTCCCCGCACTCCAGCCTTCGCTGCACCTTGATAAGATCCACGAAGTGAACTTCTGCAAGAGAGAGGCACAAAACAACTGTAGGTGACACACAGTTGGAGGGCTCCGAAGATAACGCCCACATAGCACAGAACAAATATGAGGTTAGCACTACCAGTGCACGTGCAGAGCAATCTAGAGCAAGAGGTATCATATGTAGGCTCTCCCCTGCTTCATCCCACTTTGGAACACTTGTGCGATCCAGTGTAGTACTTCTATATGACGAAAATGACATAAAAATACTAGGTGGATAGCCAAATAAAACCCACCAGCAGCATAACAATCATTACTGCACTTTCTCCGAGTTAAATCCAGGTTTAGCATCCCTTACCTGAATTCTTACCACCACTATAGCCACATTTAAGCTTGCCTTTTTCCCTGAATATCCACTCCTTGCTAACACCTTGGTTAGCCTCAGCTGCTCAAAGCCAATTGGCGTATGCCAAATAGGAGTAGTGGTTCTGTTCCAGCAGTAAGCCTAGTACGTCTCTGCCTTACAGTGACCACTTCCTTGAAGCAAGCACCAAAACCAGAAGAGGCTCACAACACAACCACACAGTGGGACTAGATATCTCTAGAGTGTATATTACCACAGCTACAGATCCAGATGTAACTCACAACTAGCAAGTGCACCACAGATACTGCCATGTCATCACCTTTACATATCAGCTTTAGAACTGGAAATCCAATCACTTAGACAACTGAATGAAGTGTAGGCAGCCACCGGTGCACAAGCAGAGAAGTTGAGGAGCAGCTCGAGTCTTGCATCTACATTTAGCCCAAAGTCAACAGCACAAGGGAGCATGCAAGTGCATGTTTAAATGGCACCAACAAAAATAAAAGCTGCTCCCTTCACTACCAATTTGTTGACAAAAAGTAGCACACCAAAGCGATAATTTTGTTTGAACCTGTTTGCAGTACAATGTTCAAACAATAAGCAGTTGTAAACTTGAGCAGTTGGTAGGACCAACAAGAACATGCAGTACGGTCAGAGCTGGCATGGTTGAGAATGTGAAAGCAACATGGAATCGCCTGAAGACACTACAGATGACAGCAGAAATAGCAGTACTGCTGCCCTCTCTGCGAAAAACTAGTGCTTAGTCTCCTAGCCTGCTGTTCTGGTCGTATCACGAGACACTGTGACAGCGATGCCACCCGGTTTACCGCCAAGAGCGCCCCAACACAGCACAAAGCCCAGCATGCAGCAGCCACCAACCTGTTCTCATGAGAGCTGCGGTCGGCTGGGTGGACTCCAGCGGGCCGTCCTTGTCCTGCGCTTCTTCAGGCAGGGCCATGAGGTCAGGAGGGGTGGGCACTGCCTGCTCCAGCACTTGGCAGCGGTCCTTGGACGCTTTCTGGTGCTGCACATCATTGGGAACACCGAGGACACGACTATCAAAACCCATCGACGGACAAGTTGGCACATGATGCAGCCATTCAGTGCATCAGAAGAAGAAAGTTGCAGGACATAGCCCCACTCAGAAATGCATTACAAATAACAGCTGCGGGACACTGACTGGAAGCATATCCACCCACAAGCTTCCTTCTGTGGCTAGTTTTGGTGGCTACGACTGTTTTGAAACATGCTCCAGAATTACGCCAACAACAAGTGCAGAAGAGCACCGCCGCTCACCTCCAGGAGGGAGTTCATGATGCACCGAAGCCTCCCCTGCAGCACACGCTCAGCAGTGCCCAGCCAGAGACGAGGAGAGTCCGGCTCGCACAGCCGGCACAGGTAGAGCTCCGTCTCTGGCAGCAGCGACAGCACCTGGTACAGCTCCTCTGCACGACACAGGAGAGGCACATCAAACAGAGCAGGTAGACACACTGGCCACACAAACTCGCTTAGGCAAACTATCACCGTCACCAGAGCTCTAATAATACAGTAGTACATGAGCAATCCATGTTAGAGGGACATCGAGGACAATTTCGAGTTGGCCTGTATCGATACATAACTGCATTCTAATGAAGAAGGCACTAATCTGAGCTGCTTTAAGCCAGAAAAGGTAAAAAAATACACTATGGGTGCCACTACCACCACTCAATTTCACAAGTAAACTGCATACGTCGACAAAGTTTCTTCAGTTGCAGATTCCGGAGGCTAGGCTTCACTGCCATTCACTTCAAAACGGTGATCACGGAGTCCTTTTCGGTGCGGACGTCACGAATTTGAATCAAATGGCGCAAAAACTTTGAAATGCAATATTCTCAACAATAAACACATCTTCTGCGGCCAGAAAAACATCAACACAAACCCGAGTGCGGAACAGTGGGAGAGGATGCTATCCAGCAACATCCTGAAAGTCCAACAAGGACTAGTAAGGCGTGCATGCAGGGCAGCTACCCTCAGCGGAGCCCTGGACTAGGGGAACTGACCCTGATGATAAGATGGAAGACTCCATCTGAAGCCGCAAAAAAATATTATCAAATAGAGCAAATAAACGTTTTCCACCACCACCCAAAAAGAGCTGCAGAATCATTTTTTTTTCTCATATCAAAAATTGCAAGGGCTTGTCAAGGGTCACAAGGGTGCCAGATGACAACACAGCCAGCGGTCCACGCCTGTCGGATGATGGAGCCAGCAGAGCATCATCCGACAAGTGCCACGCACTATCCTGCTGCACTCACCCGATATGCCGTCGCAGCGCGCATGGACCCACTTTTGGCACTGGGAACACTGGACCATCTGAAAATTATAACAACACTATCATCACCTCTGCTCCAGCATAGTGCAATTATACTGTGTGCTAAGCCGCACAATGTGACATGCAGTTATCTGCATGGAGAAAAGATTGTTCAAGGACTGCAATCTCTAAGACACATGCCAGCGCACATACATGCATTTAGGGCTTTGTAACCTAAACAATGTCAACAACTCTCGTGTCTAACAAACAATGCTGCAAAAATGTGACTCTGCGCAGGAGAGGTCCTCTCCAGGCTTTGTCACCAGACATCACCCTCATACCCTCTTTCCATCACACCAAATATTATGAAATTTCAGCTGCAATGGCAAAAAGAGCCTGGCAAGGAAAGTTATTTGAAACCTTAAAAGGACGCTACTTACCATTGACTCGTAATCATCATCTTCATAGCACTTCTCGCACAGTGGGCAATAGTTGCCTGGAAGTGAGGAATGGACAAAAAAAAAAAGATGTCAATTGAGAGTGTTCCAGTGGCCGCGTTAGTCACAGTCGCAGGGCCACATTTAACCCGCTGCTCACCTTTCTCACGGAGAACCAGGCACTCATGGCACAGGGACAGGTCAAAGTTCCACGAAGAGTTTTTGGACGAGGTGGTTCCACAGCTTTTGCATCTAATGCACTTGGCACAGAGCTAGGAGAGAGACAGTAAAAAAAAAGAAAGAAAGTGTTTCAACACACACTTCTTTCGTAGCAAGAACTAGCATGCAAGAATTATACCTAGAGCATCCAAGGTGCACAACAAGGAATAAATGAATATTCTAGACCAACTAAACCAGTGCTACAGCATGTAAAACTTGGTTGGAACGAAAGCCCGTACTGGCATTTGAGACAAAATATTTACAAGTAAACTACCGTTAGCACGGACTTGCATATCTCGAAATATCGGGCAAGTTTTCTATGTTGCACAATAAACTCCAAATGGCGTTACGTGTTTGTAACCGCTTATCTCAGATTACTTTCGTGGTGACCTTGAAATATAGCCACTGAGAACATGCACAAAAGGATCTTCAATCACCGTTTGCGCGACCCGCAAACCACAGGGGTCACGCAGCAAATCATGCCACAAGCCTACAACACAAGTCCGCAACAGCATGCCACAACTCAAATCCCTTGCCACCACTTTTGCAGCGCTTAGTACTTATCGAAATTTGGATGCAACACTAAAATCCTAGGGATGCATAACTACACATTGCTGCTAGCACCCAAGAATATTTCCTTCCAATTAAAATTCTAGAAATTGCAACACTGTGCATGCTCAGGTAAGAAAGTGCCAGAGCCCACAAATGCTATCAAGTTAGTGACTGTGATTAAAAGAAACTAATGGCGAATTTTAAACAATATAGCTGACTCTCAATAATTCACACTCGAAGAGGGCCAAAATTATTGTACAAATTATGAAGAGTTCGGATTAAGGGGGTCCTTCTACTATCCCTGATGTTGACGAGGCCAAGGAGTTAGTTCAAATAAACAAGCCGTTCAAGGCTGAATTATCAAGAGCCCACTGCATTTTAAAAACCTGGAAGAATTACACTTAAATCTCGTTATAACGAAGTCGAAAGGGCGCCGAAATTCTTTCGTTATAACCATTAGTTCGTTATAGCCACTGATTAATAATTACGTGGTTAATTATTGTATACGAGGTTGCACTTACTACAGGCAAGCCATAGCCAAGGTACAAGTTCCCATCGCGGCCGAGTGGCTGCATCCGCAGCAAGTGCTATTGCTTGCCGATATCGCATACAGTGAGAAACTAGAGCCAAGGGCATTTAGAAGTGACTTTATTGCCGTTATTCATGTCGAACCTTTCACGTCGACAGTGCAAAAAAATCGGTGATGCTTCGCTGCTGCGTCTTTCTCAACAGAAGCACGGCCTTCTCGGCAGCAGCAGCTATGTCGAGCCCATCTTCGCCGTTTTCATGGCCGCCGAAGAAGCGGCGCAGCAGGTCCACCGCGTCCAGCGCCTGAGACGATGTCGGTACATCGTCAGCCTCGTGCAAAGCGACATCATCCTCCGCGACACCTTCATCGTTGGTTCCTTCGGGCTCCCGGGCAGCAAGCACCAAGTCGTCGTCAGCCAGCTGCTCCGTTGCCACAACATCGGCATCCACGCCCACGTAGTCGCAGAAGGTTTCGCCTTCACGGCCTCAAAGGCAGCGCCTCTTCCACGGCCTCAAAGGCAGGAGGCCGCAGTTTCTTGCGGATGCCTTTCACACCACGTGCGACAGCGTCTTTCTTGCTGATGATCGTAGAGAGCGTGCTCGGCGCGATGCCGAACTCCTTGGCCACTTGTGTTTTCTTCATGCCCGACGCAACAGCCTTAATTATAGCTGCCTTCTGCTCCAGGTCGATAACCTTTCGTTTTCGCTTCAAGCTGCTGCCGCCGCTATTCATTTTTATGTCGTGAAACTGGCGACACGTTGAAAATAAGCACACTGATGGACTGACCACGCCGGTAAAGCTAGGCCTACAACCCCTACACGCACAGCGCTGGTACGGAACGAAGCTTGCGATGACGCGCAGCACAGAACAACACAACGGACTGCGAGGCTTGGCTTGGCTAGACTTGACTTGGAACACTTCCAGATGGTAAGGGCGAAACCGACCGCTTGTGGCTGCTTGGCCATCCTGGCTGGGCTTGGAGCATTGCCGGATGGTGAGGGGCCGGCGCGGGAGATTCGAACTGCCGCATCGGAGGTCTGTAACGCGTCGTGCAATTTCCCAAATCTATATGTTGTGTGCAAACTGGCCGGTTAGTTGGCATTTTGGAATAACAACTGTTCGTTATATTCGTTGATCGGTGAAATTTTTTCCGTTAAAACGAAATTTTAAACACATGGGTTTCTATGGGGACTTTCAAGGGGAATTGCGATTCCTTCGTTATATCCATTATTTCGTTATAAACTGTTTCGCTATAACGAGATTTGAGAGTAAAAGGAAAGGAATTTAACAGTTTACTGATATGTTTTCACAGTCCTACAGAAACCATAATGTGCAACAAGGCCACCAACTCACCCAAATTTTCTTTTTCCTCGATGGCTTTGACGGATAGCCAGGTCCCAAGCAGTCCGTGTGGTATGTTTGCTGACACTTGTTGCATCTCAAGAGTTGCTGCAAGTCAATACGATTCCAATAAGATTTATAGTGAGCAGTTCAAGCACACGAGGAAAGAAAAAATAGTGACATTGCTAACTCTTTTTCAGGTGAAAAAGAACCCCCAGGACACCAACTCTGATTAAAGGGGTAGTAAGAAATAACAACAATAATAAAAAAATGATGGTCGATTTGCGTAGTTAGGCCAAATGCTAATTAGGTGCGCTAGCAGTTCAGTTTTTCCTTCAACCCCTCCCTTAACAAAATGCTCAACTACAGGATGTCGTCCTTTCTTGCTTCTGAAAATTAACAGAATTTAAATGACACGCACGCTGCTCCGGTGGCCGCAGACAATGCAGGCCTGACACCGTGGGCAACACCAGCACTCCCGGTCCACGCCCGCCTGCGGCACTTCATCGGTGTCCAAACAGAACCAATGGTATGGCTCGCAGCAGACTGTGCAGAACAGCAACTGCCAAAGGAGAAAGCAAGCGCCACCTTCCTGTCATCACACCTCAAAGCACGAATGAACTCTAGTGCTCCTTTCTGCATAAATGCTCCTCCTAAGGACACAGAACTACAGCTTACGGTTTCCCCTCACGGCCCGCCTCACGACTTTCTAGTTGGCAACTTTGGCTCAAACCCACCTCAGTAGCTTACATATAAAGTAGCACATGCCTGGAGAAGATCACAAGCAATTTTCATGCTGTCAATTTTTAGCGAAAGGGAAAAAGACAAAGTCGCGCAAAGAGATTCCACCTGCAGCCTTGCACGTCTAAAAATGTAGTGTAGAGCAAACTCATTCCACCACGGAACCAGTGCTTACGAACACTTCCATATGTGTACTCAATCGTTACCATAAAATTTCCCCTTTATGCCAGTAGGTAGCAATGCTTAACCAGAAGTTGTGGTGTTGTGCCTTTGAGAAAATGAAATCATGCTTCTAGGTCATTCCTCCACTAAATCCAACAAAAATACCTAGAACAACAAACCTAGAATTATATAAAGAATTACTCTGGTGCACAATCACCCTCTGTTAATCTGAGAAGCACAAGCTGCATGGATGCATAAACACGGCAAAGCTCTGCATACATATACAAAGCAAAAAACTGAACAAATGCAAAGCATGTGACTTTTAATACTACTGTACCTCTTCCTCCCCGGCACTTCCGCACAAGAAACAGACTGCCTGCACAGCAAACTGCTGAGCCGACACCAGCGGGAATCCAGCTGAAATTATCTTGGACCGCTCGTACTCGTCCTGAAACACACAAGGACAATGCATTACATTAGGGGGACACTGAGGAGAAATTGAAGTTGGCTTGCATCGACAGAATACCAGCTCCTGATTACAAAAACGCCACTCATACCGACAACAACGCTCTTGTAACGCAGAAAAGAGCAAGAACCAAAATACAGGTATCGCCGCCACAGGCCAAACTCGCAAGTACAAGCGTGGTGACGTCATAGGACAAAACAGCGTTGCTAGAACCAATAGTTCTAGCAACACTAGGACCCGTGAAGTCACGAATCACTGAGGCACAGCCAATGCATGCGCAAATCTTCTTGACGTCGCCAGATGGCGCCACGTGCCCGGCAGCTACGCACGCGCCTGCAGCATCGGGACGAATCAGCGCCCTTTCATCGGCGGTAGGCGGGCTCCCGGTATTCCGCTAACGGTAACAAGGTACACGGTATGCTAAAGGTGTCTATTTGCGAGAACTTCGTTGACGACTTCGACAACGGGATCCATCGTAACGCTGGCAAAACGCCGGTGCAAACGTAAGCGAAGCGACTGTAGCGACGGCCGCAATAGCCGATATGTGCCTTCAACGTGCGGCCGGCGGTAGCTTTCTTTTCGGCTGCTGCTTGGCCGCTTTGCTGGCCGCCAGAAATCACGGAGTCTGCGTTACGTCATGTACACGTCATGTTTCACGTCACTGAGTCCTGTGTCGTCACAAGAGAATCCCAAGTTTGAATCAGAGCAGCGCGAAAAAATTTTTCAACTTCGAATCCAAATTTCTTAGAAATAAATGCATCTTTCACTGCCGGCCAAGTGGCAACAAAGCCATGAAATGCCGAACTATCTGATTTTACTATAAAAAAAATATTGATAGTGCTCTCCTCACTGTCCCTTTAAGGGGGGATGTGGGGATCAGATCACAAAAATCGCGAAAAAAGTTTATTTTTGAAAAGTACACTTTTTGGCATCTCCAACACTGTTTCTATGTTGTACTGAAATATTTCACCCAAAAATAAACTTTAAGCGCTCCAAATAAATATATTTGTCGGCATCTACACATAGACAGTGTGTGCTAGCTTGGAACTTTCTGGCTTGTTTTCTTGAAAGTTTGTTTCGAGCTTAATACCTTGTTCGTGGAAAGCGCAGCACTGCAATGGGTGCAGGGATTTTTACTATGTTTGTTTTGTTTTGATCACTGAAATGTGGTCTGCGTCAAGACAGTCTCTGATTTACCATTTAGGCTCTCATGTTTTTATTACATGGTAATTAGAGCATGATACATTCTAAACATAAAAGAAGGTGCATATTGTGTCCTTTGTAAAAAAGAGCAGAGAAATTAAAAAGAAAAATTAAGAGAGTCTTGATTTACACTACACTTTAGTAAATATTAAAAGCATTTACAGACCTGTAGCTTGTTTTTTTGTCATGCTAGGCTTTCCACAAGCAAGCAATATGAGACAACATATAAACAATGATAAAAGGGAAGCTACTAAAGCTGTCATTGTGAAACTTTATATCTGATTGTTTGATGCTGTTTTAAGCCAGTGTGCCAAATTTCATCACTCTAAGTCGAAAAATAGAAAAGTTGCCTTCGATCCCCTCATCCCCCTTTAAAATGAAGTTTTCAGCCACAACACTGGTCTGTTTGATTTGGCTGCATTCACTAGACAAGTTCTGAAGTGTTGCGACGATGGTGTTGCAAGCATGCAGCCCCGGCTTAGGCAGTCCTAGTGAAGCTTGACACAAGCGCCCAGCAATTGCTTCCAAAACAAACAAGTGAGTGCAAGCCTGGTCATCTGCTCACCAACCATGGCGTGAGAAAAGTGCGCCGTAAACATCCGACACCCGATGTATATCGCTTTTTTTTTTAGCAAGAGAGCCAAATACCGCTGCACCTTGTGTTAGCTGTAGATCCTCCAGCATGCACAAAGGTGAGCCACAGGACCCCACAAAGCAACTGGCATGAGAAGAGCATTGCAATGCACGTTGAAGGGCACTCACCCATAATAAGGCCTGAACCAGCGGCTGGTTTCCATGCCCCACAGACTTCTTGCTGAGCTGCCGAGAAGACAATGGGTGGTCCACCACCTTCGGGACCAGGGGCGCATACAGCTGAGAAGAGAGGGCAAGAACATGGCGAGCCACACCCTCAGCTTACAAACAGCATGGCATGTTCATACGTGCCATCAGCCCAGGGAATAAACCTTTCAGCTGTTTGCAACCACTGCAATATAAGGCCTCCAAAGTTCTGCATTTGAAACTTGTGGCTCAGTGTAACCTGCCCGCAAAATCCCGCTATGCGGCAGAGCCATAACCACACCTCGGGATTCCTCTGAACAAACTGTAACATCACCCTTGCCATGATTTGCTGGTTATTTAGGTGTAGTGCAGCATTTAGTGCAAGAACTGCAAGAACAAAGTGGCAATATTTTACAGAACCATTCCGTTTTCTCCAGCTTTCTATATTCGATGCATTCTATACACACAAAACATACATAAAATTCTGCATACATATTTCAGTGCTCTCTGGCCATAGTTGCCATTGTGCAGAACGAAATGCAATTTCACCAACATACTGCACAAACTAAGAGAGGAATGCTAAACTCAATGTCATCAATATCATAGTGTGATCAAATAACTCAAGCCAGCTAAATTCAATCTCACCTTATTTGTCTGCATTCAAAAGGCTTCCAACTGAGCTCCACACATTTCAATGAACAGACTAACACAGACTCCAAAAGTAGCCTTTGCAAAAGTAGCCTTTGTAAGATAATCTGACCTGACCCAAATGGACAGAGATGCACAGAGAATTTCTTCGACTAAGCACCTCCCACAAGTTGGGCTTTGCACATCATTATACTTACGAAACACGACCAAAAACTGCCCCGCCAAGATAAACTGTTAAATCAAAGAAACTTGTTTAACAAAAATGGTTTCCATGCAAAGTTTGATGCAAGTTTCAATGCAAGCATTCACACAAAGTTAAATAGAAACTTAAGGGCGGACGAGGGTCTTAAAACTAGCTTTTCTATTTATGGCTAGAATCTCATGAAATTCTGCACACAAATGTGTTTTTCTCTTCTGATTCCAAATATGTAATCATAATTGAGCTGGTGGTCTTAGATCTTACAAAGTCTAGAATGTGATTAGGTAATTTCTTACGCAGCTTTAATGAACTTTCTCATTGCATTTTGTTGCTCTTATTTAGATGAATTGATAGCCAGAGAGTTGCCATACCCGGTGACATTCTTCGTTTTTCTCTAAAGGCATGTAATCCTGATATACTATATCGAGAGCAAAAGGTTGCAGTATTTTACTCTGCAACTCGTTAAGCTAGCTGTAAACTGCTACCTATACGTGGCCTAAACAAAAAAAGTAAGAATGTCATCGGGTATGGGAATTTGCTGGCTATCAATTCATGCAATTAAAAGCAACAAAATGCAATGAGAAAGTTCATTAAAGCTGCGTAAGAAATTACCCAATTACACTCTAGAATTCAAGATAACTTTTGATCTAAGACCACCAGCTCAATTATGGCTACATTTTTGAAATCAGAAGAGAAAAACACATCTGTGTGCAAAATTTCATAAGATTCTAGCCACTAATAAAAAGGTCAGTTTTAAGACCCCCGTCCTCCCTTAGGGCAATAAGAGTTATACCTGCTGCATTTTACAGACATCACGCAAGGATCTTTACCTTTGCCTGCAGCCTGGCCTCCTTCGCACCGATGCCACTGCTGCCAGTGGTGGCAATGCTGCTGCTAGTGCTGCTGCTACCTACTGCACTGTTGACGCTGCTGCTGTTGCTGTTCTCCCAACTGCCCAGGCTCATTGCCTCCTGCTCGGCTGCAACAACACCAGCCAGAGAAGCACATTCCTTCCTGTCCCGCGCCTCCTCTTCAGGCTCCCCGCATGGCACTTCCGTCTTGCAGTCGGCCGGGGCCTTCCGCACAGACTTCCCCTTTTTCGTGAGCCGGCTCCTCGCAGTTGCCTTGACCTTGGCCCGGTCTTTCTCCTTCCGTCTCAGCAGCCGCTTGTATTTGTCCAGCTTGGGCCTGTAAGTCTGCACGGGCTTTGGCCGCACTACCCTCCTTGGCCTCTTGGGCTTCGATGGATCCTTGGGTTCTTCCTCCTCCTTGATTTTGCATGGTGGCTCCGAGGAGCTGGCTTGACCTTGCTGGGACGAAAGGTCCGCGACACCTGTCTCGGGTTGCGGAGCTGGACACCCTGGCCTCAGGCTCAAGTTTGCGCATCGCCTTTGCCTGGGTAAGCAAAAAAGGGCCATAAGTATTTATCTACGTATGCCAACAAAGACCTCACATTTTTCGCACTGTCCCCAGCCTTACAGGGGCAACTGACACTGATATTTTCAACAAAAGTTAAGGTTAATATCGAGTTCACTTTGAATGCCATCCATTTCTCACTGAACGGCAATGTGATGGGGAAAGGGGGAAGCAACTCACCAGTTGCTTTCCCCCTTTACAACTGCTCCTAAACCTTTCTTTACTTTCTCTTTCATTACTGGCGGGATATCCCAGTGGTCTGTGCTACTGCCTCTGTCATTAACCTCTTCAGTTACTTCAACTATCTCATCCCCATTGCTATTAACATTGCCCTTTTTGCCTCTTAATGAATACATCTGGTTTGTGCCCATGTCTAGTTTCCTCTTCACTGCTTTTAGGCTACCTCCGTTCTTAGGAGCATGCTCAATTCTCTTCATATTAAACTTCCTTATGTCGGCTACCTTGTGCTTATTGATTAAGATAAAAAGCTGCCAATATGCATCAAACACTAAGAATAATAAGGGATACTCACAGGCAGGCCTGTTTCAGAAGATTTTTTCCTCCAAACTTCTTCTTGTCCCTGTGAATGGGCCGCAGACACTGCTTAAGATTTGAACACACAGCAATCGCGACAGGCACACCAAAACACTCAGCCATGAAAGCCATAGGTCAACCAGCACTCAGAAACAGCAGCTGTTTTGAGTTTCGATATATTCTTGCCATGCGCTTTCATACCAGTGCTATTTTTTTGCATTCACATTCCACAAAACTAATCTGCAAAAGTAAACAAGATGTTGCTTGCTACTAAAAAATGCTAAATTGTTACTTAAAGCAATTCAGCATTTCATAAAAGAAATGAATGCATACTAAATTTCTACACAAAGTGCGATCAACATGTTTGGCAAGTCTTTGCCAGACAATGAAACATCGACTTTCCATCACCTAACACCTAGTGCTACCTTCCTAGGGTTGTCAACTTTCAACCACTCAAACGCTCCCTCAGCAAGCTTCCAGAGGCTGTCCCACCTCAGTCACTGAATCCTGTGTCCCAACAGCAATTGAAGCTACCTCTGATCCACACCAGCGGGTGTTTGTGGTGAAAGAGAAGGCATTATTGGCCATTTTAAACACTGTGACGTGTGATGCAATGTGTGCATGCGGGACAGAGAAGCACTGCCTAGGAGTTGCACAAAAGTAATCACATAACTGAAATGACCTCTTTAAGACTCACATACAAGAAAAAAGCACCAGATAAGACGAAACACTTGCTGGAACCAAGGTTAATGTGTACAGTCGCCGAACAATTTTTCGGACCCGGTGGGATGCGAAAAATAGTCCGAATATTCGAACAGTCTGAAAAATCTGTGAACTTGAAAAAATAAACTTTTCTGCGAAAAACCGGCTTTCAAATTCACGAAAATCGCCACTTCCCATGTTCCGCCTACAAGTTCTATGTAGTTCCATGAACTGTTCCGCCATGTTCCACCTAATAGACTTTATCTGAGTCATGGCCATGCTTTCTTCATGTCCGCACCCTATCACATCATGATACCAGATAGTGTGACGTGGCCACAGTCATGCCGCGAATGAATGCACTTGCTGCGCGAAGCAAGAACAGTCAGTTTGCATGGGGCAATGACGCTCGCGAAGACCGAGAGGCAAGCCATGGGTAACCCATGAAAAGACGCAAGCGGAAGCGAGCGCCTCCAAATGCAGTCCCCCCTCCCCCCTTAACCGCGTTTGCTGCCACGCACCGCAGGGTGCGCCGTCCAAGCCGCGGCGGATGCTGCAGCTGTCTCGTTGTCCCATTGTACCGTTTTCAATGCGATCGCGCACTCTTTGTAGGCCATCTCAATGGCAATGGAGAGCATCTCATTATCTCGAATGGCAATGATGGAGAAAAAATAGCCAAGCCTATCCAAGCCTGCATGATTGCGCCCATCATGGGCCGATTCCGTTTAAATCCAAGATGGCGCCTTTCGCGGTGGCGGGGAATGGGTTGGTTGTGACAGCGATGCCCGCTCGCGTCTATAGTAGGCTGAAATAACGAACTTTCGGTTGAAAAACCACCACCGCAATATTGTTGGTGTCTATTGTAGTCCGAAAATTCTAACTTTTAGACTCCACAAAGTCCGAAATATCGGTCGTGAAAATGCAGGTGTTCCTATGAGGTGCGCGACGGTTCCTCAGCGAAGTCCGAAATATCGCGCTAGTCCGGATTATTGGAGTCCGAAAAATCGGTTGGCTACTGTATCTATAAGCACACAGTGGCCTAACAGTGCAGGATGATGAACATCTCATCTCTGAACCTGTTTTCCACATAAATGGAACTACAAAAGTCACAGCCCTACAGAGTAACTGGAGACACTGACCGGCAACAGGCACACTTTCCACAGTCCTCCGCCAGACAACCCGCACAGCGGTTGCAGCGGCCCTTGCGCACCCTCAGGAACGCGGTCACAGGTGTCGAATAGCGAACAACCTTGCGCCGCAGCGGTCTGCTGGTGCATGAAGTGTCTGCCGGCGCCTCTTCCTGCTCTCCTTTCGATGCAAGGGCCTCCATCGGGGACTCGGGGGGTTCTTCCTTTTTCTCAGCACCATCTGGAGTCTCCGTTCTCGGCTGTAGCGTCAGCGTGCCCTGTTCCTCACTGACGTCTTCCTCTTTCACCTGCATTGTCAGCTGGTTGGGCTGCTCAGCCAAACTCGGGCCACCATCTGCTTCCGCCTCCTCCTCCACTTTCCTCTTCTTGGTCTCCGGCTCCCCAAGGACTTCTCCGTTCTCCTCCGGTCCCTGCTTCTTCTCCTCAACCTTGTCCCCTCCGCCACCATCCTTTCCCTCGCCTTGCTCTTGCTGCCCTCGATCCGGAGACTCATGCTGCTGCCTAGCACTGCTGTTATCTGCCTGCTTCTGCCCTTGATGCCGCTCTTCCTGACTCTGCTGCCTGTGGTGGTGACGCTCGTCCCTGTGGTGCTGGTGGTCTGTGCCATGGTGCTGGTGGTCGTGCTCCTTGCTCCGCCGCGACCTCTCGTGTGACGGAGGTTCGTCGTGCTCCCTGCCGGCCGCACCGCCGCTGCCACCGCCCCTCCTCTCGTGGTCTCTCCTCCGACCCCCTTCATCCCTCCTTCGGCCACCATCGTCCCTCTTCTTGCCGTCATCCTTGCGCCGGTTTCGCTCGGGCACTTCAGGAGAGGAGTCCTCCTCTGCAAACAGCAGGCAAGGAACAGAAGTCACACCTAGAGGGACTACTCACAACTGACCAAAATGTGCCATGAGGCTATGGATGAAAAATATCGCTCCTTACAGTGTAGGAATTGAGCACTGCAACAGCAAAGAAGCATAGATTTTATAACTTTAATTTGGCACTGAAAATCACATAAAACAAGCTGAAGCGACATCCTGTATAGAAACCTGGCCATTATCAGAGTATGCCACCATTCGAATGCATCTCACTAAAATGCTACTCACATAAAGGGACACTAAAGGGAACTATCAAACTAAGCAAGAATCAGAGATCATGCCTACGGAACCGTACCAACATTTTTTCTACGCGGAAAAGCAGCTGTGTTGCTGAGAAAACCGCACATGAAAGTCCCGAAATCCTTTCACATTCAAAGCGCATGCAAAAAATAAATTGCCATATGACGTCTTTGCAACCCCAAGAATCAAGGGCGCCACTTGCAAACTTCCAAAGACCAGAAACTCAGCTGGAAACCGAAAACCAAAAGTCAACAGATAAGAGGCCAGAGCGGCAACATGCAAATGCAGGCTGCCCTGCCCCCACTATTTGGATGGGGGCGTGTGTCTGCATCTTGTTGCAGACTGCAGAACAAACTGCTGATCAAGTTCACGCATGTATACATCAGCGACGATAAGGCGAGAGTGTGGTCTTCGGTGTGTTGTATGCTGTCATAAAGTGTATGAGTACGCTCCAATGGATCCTCAAAAACATGCGAGCAGCAGTTGTGCTTTAATGTATTTCATGCAACACTACACCTGTGTGAAATAGTACACACTCATTTCTCACGAAACGCCACACTGTGCTGTTGATTATCGCGTTTTTGTCAACTAGCTACGCAGTAAGTATGACCGCATACAGCCACTGTGGTCGATTTTGCAGTGGTGGTTACGATTTCTACATCTGTGCATTGCTTCCTGTGGGTTGTAAGCTGAAACAAATCAGGGTACATTGCACCCAGCTGCAGTCTGCCACATGCCGGCAATAGCTGTCAGCAAAGGATCCGCTCATAATCTTGACAAACACGCTTCAGCTGGTTAAACGTTTTTCTTGAGGAAAGCCCTGCCTTGCATGCCAGCGCCTCACGTACTGTGCGCACGATGACCATGCATGCGCCCTTCGATGAAAAGCAACACTCCCTTTGAATCACCAATGATGCGCTGCGAGCTATTGTTGATAGAAGCCGCAACAATGTTTTGTTCTGCATTTCATGGCTGAAGCAGTAACCATGGTCTAAAAACACTGTGCCAAAACAAGCGTTGGGTGCAAAAATTCAAATGGACGTTACACTATACTCAAGCTGTCTAACTACCGTCTGGCAGCTGAGACTACATTAATCCTTAGTTCATAACTTTTTTTTGCAGCGCAATCGCTGCCATGCTTGTTTTGTTAACCACGGTTTCAGGTACCGAGATACAGTATTGGGAACAGGTGCACACACTCATCGAAAAATTCTTGACCAAAATCCTCTACAGAATTTATAACAAAAACACTGCAGAATTCAGCACCTCGCATATTAAGTTTTCTGTTGCATTGAAAAAAAACGGAGTCCTTCGTGTTCAGTTGTCCCCTTATCCGCGCTTCACTTGTAAGGCAAAATTATAAGTGACAAGGAACCACATTCGCTGCCTAGACATACCCCAACACAGTTGTGTTAACAATCACTTCGAGTTCCGCAGTAGACTATGTGCAGTTTGTATGCGCAGGTAGTCAAGCCTATTGCATCACTTCTCACCTTGCGACGAGTGGTGCACGGCGAGCCGGCTCTTGTCTTCCTCGGAGAGAGCACTGAGACTGATGCGGCCTGCAGGCGCCGGGGAGAAGGTGGCTTGCTTCTGCCCTAGGACAACGGCCGCTCGACGACACACGTGCTTGATGCGTGGCCCATGGGTGCTCTTGACTGCAAGAGACATTCAGCAAAAGGAGGCATAAGCGTCTCTAACAGCCACATAACTCACGTCAACAAAGAAGCTGGCCTGGAGGCTTAGAACAGGCACAATGGCAACAGCTCATACCTACGCCAGCCAGCCAAAGCTAAAGCGAAGGTGACTGAAATAAAGGTACGCATTTCACCATGGCATCATGCTTATGCTCATGGTATTATGGCAAGCATAATGCCATGAACAGTGCATAGCTAGAACAAGTGAGCACAGATAGGAAATGAAGCCACTGCACACCAGAGTACACAGCCTCAGGCTTGCCGTGTTCAAAGAAAGCCAAAAATTAGAATCCTTTCTAATTAAAGCAAGAGAAACCCTTCCTAAAGCAGCATACAAAAAAAATGCTAGACCACCATTCTATCGATAGTAAATATCTGATACCGGTACTGATTAGTACTATCCAACTGTAGTACCGGGGTAGTCAAGTGCCACATGAGCTTGTTTCAATTATTCAGCTGAGCAGTTTCAGTTGTGTCACATTCACTGCAGTTTGGTGAACAACACGTTTCCTGCATGGGCCCTGTAGCAAGCTCAACAAGCTAAACAAGAAAAAGAAAAAGCCTTTCTTTCATAGAACGCATCCAACAGCTCTATTATGTACTCCAAAAGAGACTAGACAAACAAACCTAACACTCTCGCATAACGGCTCCACAGGTCTTTTAGGCCTATTTTAAGGCACCCCACTTGGCTCCAGCAGTGTATTAGTATAAAAACCTATCACACTGCAGAAACATGAGAATGAAACACGCCACCTAAAGTGCAACCCAAGAGAGGGAGGTGGTGACAATGTGTCACTTACTCGAATCACCGCTGGAAATAAGGGTATCCTGGGAATCCTCTGGACTAGAAACAACAGGCTTTGGCATTTCTGAGAAGCTCTCGGAGCCTGCAAGAATTAACGGAACAAAGTAGCACAGTCACGAGCAATGAAATCCCAAGCATTCGCAGTACAGCACCAGTGAAGACAGCCTCAGATATGCAACCACTGCAACCAAGCAGGATGGCAAGAAAAGGTGTTATTTTACGCAGTAGAGCATTGTTTAAGCCAGTCATAACAATGGAAGTTGCCTCGAAAACTTGGAGGCAATCACAAAGGCTCGCCAACCTCTGACGTACAACTAATTTGCCACCTCAGCCAAAGATGCAAATTACCATAGATTCAATAAGCTGCTTTACAGCAGGCGAATGTCCACTGTCAGTACTGGTCAATCATCGCCACAGATGCTCGCAGATGTCCCATTTTTAATTTTATCACCATGTCCATTGCTGTGAGGTAAAATACAGTCACCTACACAGCCTTTCACATCAAATCCATTATTGTTACCATATGAAAGGTGTCTGTTTTGCATACAAGAATCAACAAAGATAGCTCATGAGGTTGTGCATCAATGTACAGTCGTGCCTCGTTAATACCACCTCCGTTAAAATGGACGGCTCAAACTATAGACAATTTTTTTAGGGACCAAACTTTTTCAATGTAGTTACGCCTCATTAATATGGAAACTCGCAGTCCGCGCAATGGACAGGGGTAAAAATGTACGGTGCTCAATGGGACCCATGTATTTTTGTCCTGTTAATACGGACAGCAGCGGGAACAAAATCCAAAGTGGTATGCATTGCAAATGCCTCATGCATTTGCAATGCATACCACCAGCAAAAGGGAATGCGAAAGTGCAAATACAGTTAAACCTGGATATAATGAAACTGAAAAAAGTCTGGCATTTTTTGATACAGCCAGGTTTTCGTTATATGCAGTTCTCGCAAGAAAACTCGAAAAAACTATGCAGGACGGAAACCAAAACAAGAAATATATGTAGGCTTGAAAAAATTTACAGAAAACTCCGTTACGTGAGGTCATAAATGCGGAGAAACGTTCCGTGATCGCGCTGATTTCGCAACTGAAGTAGTAGCCGCCACCACTTCCGCCGCAGCTCGCACAACGCCGTTACGAGAGGGGTGGGGAAAGTAGGAGAGGCAAGGGCACCGCGGATGAGCTTGAGGACAGTCCGAGCGGTCACACAAGCACGTTTCTTTCTGCATGTTGCCGCTCTCGGTCTGCCCACTGTTTTTAGCGGACTATTCGTCTTGCGTCATCGGTACTCTCCGCCACCCCCACTCCTGACACGCGAGAACTATCAGCCCCGGAATCATGTGGCAACCGTGCGGTAGCGATGGATGCGCACAGCTCGTGCCATTTCTTTTTGCAATTCCCTATTATTTTTAGCTGCTTTTGAGCATGAACTATTGTAGTGCCACTTGATATGATGTTCCAAAAGCAAAATAAGCGGAGATGCGCCGAAGGCGCTGGAGCACGATGCGTTGTTTCAACTGCAGTCACTCATTTTGATCGTAGACGTTCCTCTCATGTCAGTTTGTGCTTCATGGTCAAGAAACTTTTCTGGCAAATTTCGCAACTCAGCACAAGCTAACAGACAGTTGGCGTAGCGAGTTCGCTATATCAAGGTCAACCGCCGCAACACCTTCGTTACATGGAGGTCTCAAATACACACGCTTCAATTGGGGCGGCGTTGGGGAACTGCGTAATATCGAGGAATTCACTATATGAAGGTTCGTTACATCCAGGTTTAACTTTACCACAGTAATGGCCCTTTTGTACATGTGCGCTTTCATGCTTTACAGTGGCAAGGTGCCCGGTCAATGCGCCTTGCCATTTGCCGCACTGCATGAATGGCTGCGAAAAAAATTCTTTTCTGTGCGCTACGTTTTTTAACCACATTCAGCAGCTGACAGCCGAGTAAGTAAAGAGTTCTTGGGATGTCAACAGTCATAGCAGGGGATATTTTATCACATCAAAGAGGCAGCATCAGACACCTCATGGACATGGACTTCCGACACTTGCAAGCATAGTACAAATATGGCACTCTAACGCAGTATGGTACTAGCCCATAAACACTTGCTCCTGGTAGCACGCAGTAGCGACACAGATATTAGCAGGGAGCGCTGTAATACTGCCGGCATGTGGAAACTTCTGATAGTGATCGAATGTTCGGGATCAAATTCAATGCAGAAACAGTGTTGCTACACAGCCAATTCAATCGTGATTGAACCTGATCCTGCTCGACCACAATCCAGTTCCTGAAGCGCGATCAACGGCTGCTACCCTCGTGCTCAGGAGACAATCAAATGCAAAATAAAAATTGAACATGCAGAAAGGTATTCTATAAAAGGTAAAAAGTTTTAAAACATTTTTTTAATCCCTTCAGTGCAGCTTGATTTCCCAAACTGTGTTCATACTCTCGATGCCACCTGCCTGCCTAGGCAGTAAATAAACATAGCACCCACATGCTCGGGCTGGTGATACGGCGTTTGGTGTACGTGTGCGATGGAACCTCCTGTGGCTGCGTCAAAGCCACGGAATTTTTTATCACAAGTGTTCTTGTTCAGTTTTCTTTCTAACAAACAAATCTGTTTGCCATCATGTATACAACAACCTAAATGTGCAGCACCACCAGTCGTTCAGCAGGACAACGCTCCAATCAGGACCAAGTGGGAATATTTAGCAGCCTTCCATGTGGAGCAGGCTCGGAACTTCAAACGTGACCAGGCTTGATCGGGATGGAAAGGGCCTATGTGGAAGCATTATAACAGCACAACCCATCTGAACCTTGACAGTTCAAAATCAAAGATTTGTTCAAATTATGAAGTGGATGAACTAAAGAGAGCCTATCAGGGCAAGCAGTAGATACACTGCTTGAACGGCTAAACACACTCGAGACAGGGTGGCATGCAAAAGGTCTTTTTGCATGGATGCAGCCGCCAAGATATGAGGGCACGTGATAACCTGTAGTGGCCACCAACATTGACCGGAACCACTCGGCCACTGTTTATCACTATTAGTCAATTATTTGGTTAACTGCGATGATTATTAGTGCCCAACCGCTCACCGCTGGACCAGAGGCAAGCCAGGGCATTGTAGTGTTTCCCCGGCTGGAACCAGTCGGACCCACCTGAATTAACAATTACATATACTAATGCATTAAAATTACCTGCTGTTTCCTTTCATTAATAAACACACGAGGGTCTGTACCATCTAATTAACAGGAACTCCAAGTTAGAAAAGTTCAGATTAACAAGTACCCACCGCACTGATGTTATGCGATGGTGCCACAGAGCAGATGTCACAAACCACCCGAAACCAATCATATCCGATTTTACTTACGCGTCTTATCCTCGGACAGCTTCCTTTTCCGTGGTAGCCTCCGTGACCGGCCGTCCCCGCACCGGGGTGGCCGTAGGTGCCGCTGCATGCGATGCTTCAGGGGAGCCGGGATGTCAAACAGGTTCCAACACGCATGCACCAGGCAGCCCTTGCACTTGGACGGTTGTGCCAGATTGCAGTTTCCTAAAGAGCGGGAGATGTGCACAGACATGATGATTTAATTTTAGTTTACTGCAACCCTTCTACACACTGAAGTTTGTAGAAGGGGGATAATGCCACAATGCATGTGGCAATATAAAGAATAATCCCATCTAAGTGAGTTCGACATAACCGCGTTCGACTGCATAGGGTAGATTGACACTCGTGCATACTTCCAGTGCTACCATTCAACACCAACCATTACGACTCTTCAACCCACTGGAGACAAGGGTTATTTGCATACAACAAGTGCTTTGCAGGTTCTCAAAATGGGATTATAAACTCTGCAGCCTGACACAGGTCTTAGAAGCAGCTTCAAGCTTGAAGCAAGTTCCACTGCAACTTAAAAATAAACTAAAAACAAACGCTATCAAAAAGTTCAAAACATGTTTCAACAAAGAGTTTAAACAACTTTCCATGGAAATTTAGAACAAGTTTCGGCCAGACATCTGAAACAAGAAAACGAAACATCCAACAATGACAACTAAGAGCATCCTACATATAAACGCGATAGCTTACCATCCTTGGGGCAGACAAACTTCTTGGGCTTCCTCAGGAAAGCAGCATAGAACCGGAAGCAGAAGCGGCATGCATACTGGCCGTACCGGAGGGAAAGCTCGGCCGAACGCTTGTACTGCTGGCAGACACTGCACCTGGACTCGCTCGAAGCCACAGATGACCTCTTCTCTGTCACTGGAGCAGAGGAGAGGGACATAACAATGAATAATTTCGATAGAAGCACAAAGGCACCACGATAGTTTTCCAGCCAGCCAGATTAGCAAAAATACGCTCCGACACATGCCTTTCCTTCCCCTCTCAGCTACTGCCTGACAGAGAACCTAACCTCAAAGTTCATCACCACAACAGCAGCTCTAGCTTGTTAACCTTGCACAGACAGCGTCTCCCTTTGTGTTTGCCACCCACACATGCTTGTAGTGGTTGTGACATTGTCGACATCAATGAATCACTGTCTAGCATGAGTGAGAGAGAGCAAGCGACCAGCAGTGACACCAACTACTGCCAGACGTGCCACTTTCAAGCAACAGCTTCAAGTGCAGTGACACAGCTTCCGAACTCCTCGTTACGCCTGTTTGCATAATGACACATCAGGCAACTAACGTTCGCAAAGTTTCAAGTGTCTTGTTGCAGACCAGATATTCATTTGACTACCAGAGAGGTTATGGTATGCCATTTCAAAATGTTGTGCAGAGAATGTTAGCCTCTCAAACATACTCAACAATGTGAACCCTGCTTAAATTTTGCTGAAATGAAGAGGTAGTATATTTCTACTAATAGACGAGTTAAATCCAGACGATCAACCTCGTACGAGCGTGCATTGATGTTACATCACTAAAGTCGGACACAACTCAACAACAAAGCGGCAGCTTCCAGTCAATGGTGTTGACCGACTGTAATGATGCCACAGTTATTCTGGTTAATCTATGGTTAATCCCTTCGCACCTGCCAGCCCCTTGCTATGGCACGCTAGCAGATGTAAGGAGATTAACCATGTCACCATGACAATCGGCCAATGTCACTGGCTGAAGGGCCTCCTGTGAGGTGCTTTTGCCGCTCTGCTGTCAAGTTGTATCAGACTACAACACACCGGTTGTGTTTCGTGATCAGCTGCTGCCTTCTGTTCATATCTCTGCATTGTAGAGACCCAAGCAATTATCCATTTTGTTAAACCAACACCAAAATTGGCTATTCCGATCACCTGAATGTACAAAAGCATTCGTGTTGACTTGCAATTCATGAATGCATACAACTAGAGAACATGTGATACAATGTTCAAGAACAACAGCAAAGGTGAAGCTGTTGAATCAACATTGCAATGATAACGCAAAATGAACGAACAGTGGAACAGTCACCAACATTCAATGACGACAACAGAAAGTTCTAATAGAGATTCCACAAAAGACACCATTCAAGAAGTGAATGTAAAAGTTCATCCTAAATGGATCAAATTTACAGGACATAGAGGTCCATCATATTAGCTAAGACTCTCCAATAATCCCACAGCACACATTTAACGACCAGTTCCGAACACAAACGTAAGCAGTACAGAAAGCATTGTTAATCTTACATTCCAACGACAGAGCTCGCGACACTGATCAGCCCTGCTACAAGAAGCATCTAGCTTCCGGCAAGACACTCAGCATTTAAACACATACACTTTCATTTGAGAATGCCAAACAGCTGTCGATGCACGACTAATTGGGCGGTACCATATGGAGTGCTGTCAACTGTATCTCTTGAGAGCATGGCTGCACTAATTTGCCCTCCACTAGAGCACTTTTTCTCTCTTCCTTCTGTCACTCCCTCTTTCATCCCTTCCCTGAGGGAGCAGTTCAGGTTTCCATTGAGAAGTCAGACAGTTACCGCACACTTTCCTCAAAACAATTTTTTTTTTCTAATTTTCAAGGATCACTGCCTCACTGCAAGGTTCCATGTCCACTCTAGTTCCAGATGCTGAAAACTTTGTTGTGCCTCCGATCAAACAACGCACTCTTTACAGAGAGCAGCCACTCATGCTCGGACAGCAGGATGGGCAGACTCGAAATATGCCTGCTCCTGTCTCTAACCTATTCCTGCTAATTCCCTTCTTGAATGTAATTTACTAAGTCTGGATGTGGTAGCATGCTAGTGACTTTTTCCTTTTTTTTTGTACCACCCAACCCTCGTTGCATCACAATGGCAGCAGATCTAAATGTCCCAAACATGTGGGTGGCAGTATGGTGCCCCTTTACGGGTCAAACGACTGCGTCTAAATGTCACTCGAGTCCCACAGCATGTATTTGGAACTGTAACATGCCTTGAGCATGAAAAGGCTCTGCGCCATCATGCATCTACTGCCAAAGTTTTTTCAAAGCAAATGAAAGCCCAAGAGCTGATGAAGAGCCAGAATTTGCCTTTCACCCTATTTCAGTTCCTGCTTTCCCTAGCTATTCCTATAGTCTGATACAACTGAAGGATGAAGCAGAAGATGCTCCGCTAAGGAGACGCTCCAGCCAATGGCGTCCACCGATTCTGATGACGTCATGGCTGGACCTGCTAACGTGACATTGCAAAGAGTGGCAGATAAAAAGGGATTAACCACGGCTTTATCGGATTAACTGTGGTGTCATGAAAATCGGCCGACGCCGTTGGCTGGAAAGCCTCCTTTGGAGCAGCCACCCCTTCATCCTTCAGTTGTATTGGATTATAGTACACCCTTTGTCAAAACTTTAGAGCCCGGGGGGGGGGGTTGCCTCTGGGCCAAGCCCTGCAGCTCGCAAATGTATCCCCTGCGTTCCGAATCTCGTGAAGGTAAGGAGAGCTCTGGTCCTTCCCTATCCAAAGGTTAGCACTTCCACACATGCTATAACAGCTCCTCTAAATAGCTGTACATTAGAGCCTCTAAAGGCTGTACGTTAGAAGCTGCAACCTTCCAGATGTACACGAGACATTTATCATGCTGTTCTTTTTTCTTCTTTGGCCAGCAATGGCCACTAAGTCTTTAATGGAAATGAGACGACACTGCAGCGTAGTGCACCCCATGCCCGATGCATACCCTGCCAGATGTAAACATTACAGCAATCTCAGGCATGGCTTCAGCAGAGCTAGTGGATGTCTGTGCCTTGGAAACATGTGAAAGTAGACAGTGCCAAGAAACCGCACCTTGTTATACCAAGTAGAACTGCCTCCTACACACATTTGGACATGTACGAGTGCATCAGATCTGTCCACCAGTTTCAGCGCTGGTCACCTCTAAATGTGGTTTAAAGCATGGAGAAAAACTGTAGCCTAGATTTTTTTCTTTTTTTTGGCAATATTACACAGGATTTGCTTTTTCCTTTCAAACTCTCAGAAAAGAAACTGATCTGTAGCATCAGCATCAGCTAACAATATGCTTAAACCACCCAATCAAGGTTTTCTGGTGACAGGTTTCAGTGCTTGAATCAGAAAGACGACAGCCCACCAAACACCGAAAACTTTTCACTATGTGTCAATATCTGCAAAGTGCACAAGCATCTGAGGTAGCAATCTTGTCTTTTGACCATCAGGAAATATCTGCTGCCCCAAATCTGGCCTCACCTCTCTTCATGCCATTCAGAGGTGGAACCCTCCGTTCGCGCTGCTTCCTCGGAGACTCGGCAATCTCCTCTGCTCCAACATCTGGCGTCACCTCTGACACAACACTTTCCTCTGCACTCTCTTCAAGCGGCTGCCGCAGTTTCTTAAGCGTCCGCTGACTGAGCCGCAACCGCGCTTTCCGCAGCACCACATTCCGCCGCGGGCCACTACCCCCCGAGCCCAGGCGGTTCTCCCACTGCGACTTGAGCAGCCGTGCAATCTTGGCAGCCACCTTATCCTCCAGAGGTGCTGTGCCAGGCGGTGAGTTGGGAACCTCGGCTGACGGACCGTCTTCACGCGTTGCCATGATCTCAGCATAGCGTGACACCATGTCCCGCTTGATGGACTCCCTGGTAGAATCAGCCGAAGAGGTTGTCTGCGAGCCCGTCCGACTGCCTTTGAAGGTGAAAGGCGAGCCAAAGTTGGCCTCTGAAAGCCGAAGCTGCACCTTGAGCGACGGTTTCCAGGGCCGCTTGCCCTGCACCACAAGCGGCTGGTCGAACAGGCCAACACGTGCACCAGCATCCCCCTCCTCAGCACCGCGCTCCACTTCAAGCTGGCAACTCGAGTCATCCGTCCTGTCTGCACTGTGCTCCTCCCTGCTTCCATCCTCCTGCGAGGCAAGCTTACCGTCAGCATCTTTAGAATCTTTCGCTGGCACATCCTCTGGAACAGCTGGCAGCTGTGATGCGACACTCTTCCTCTTCTGCACATGAAGCTGCTGTGGCACCTCTTCCTCACTGTCCTCGAGGTATCGCTTGCGTGGGATGATCCGCCTCGACGAGCGCGCACTGACTGTAGGCAGCTGAAAGCAGCCATTCCGTGTGGCCAGGGCACCATTGCGGTTCTCCGCACTCTCCTTCTTTGGCAGGGCCTTGCTACGGCCCCGTTTGGCACGGTCTAAAAGGCGCTGCGCTGCATGGCGGCCAGACACCCTTCTCCTCTCCCTGGTGTCCCGGCGTTCTGGCAAGGATTTAGGGGCCAATAGCCGGCTGTTTTTGGTGGTGACAGCCTCCTGCGGCTGGTCAGTTGGTCGGCCACCACCTGGATCTGGCGGCAGGTTGCTGCGACCCGTGAGCTTGTCGGCAGGCTTGACAGGCACAGTGTCACCAATGAGCTCATCCTTGTGGCACGGTTCAGAAGCATCCCCACTGTAATGCCTCAACTTTTGGATGGCCTTCCGGACGTCCCTTGCTGAGAAACCCTCGAACTCGTCATCCTGCAACAGCAGCAAAAGCAATAAAACTGGTTTCAACCTGCAAGGAGTAAAAGCGACTACCTCGACAACACATGAAACAGCCTACCCTCCATTATTATTAATGCACTGCAATGATAGCAAAGAAAGGAAAACTACAAGGGATACCATACCTCACTTATGCTCTTAATGTACACAAGGTGCATCAAGCAAAAGGGATTGTCTTTATACTCTCCTCTATCAATCAATCAGTGCCTCTTCACACCTGGCGGCGAGGTAGGTTGAGTGAGGTGGCGGTAGGACTGAGGTCATGTAAATCATGACCGACTATAGTCTGACACAACTCAAGAAGGAAGCGGCAATATGCCCCTCAAAGGAACCCCTCTAGCCAATGGCGTCGAGCGATCGTCTCCCCCCTTGACCGATCCCTTTTTTGGGACAGCAGGGGATGGCAGATGAATGGAGAATAACCACAGCTTAATCGGATTAATCGCAGTGTCATAAAAATCGGTCAACGCCATTGGCTCCATGGAGGGTCTCCTTTGAGGGGCATCTGCCCCTTCGTTACTGAGTTGTATCCAACCATAGAAGACAATGTCTACACTCCTTGTAGTTCATTCTATTTACACGATGGTGGTACAGTGTAAGAGTGGAAAATCATAATGTGTCAAGTTTAACATGAAACCTCACAGCACAGCTTCAAAAATAAACCAACGCAACCCTGAAATACATGCGCACCAACAAACAATCTACCAACAGGATGAGAGGGAATGTAAACAGCATTTAGCAATATTTAAAACACCACTATAGGAGATTTAACATCAGCCTTGATCGCAGGAAACCAAACACATATTGAGGCCGGTTGACATACACAAACGTTCATGCATGCAACTGCGGCTCAGCTGAAGTACACATACAGCAATACCGACAAGGGATGCCGTGTTAATGACAAAACATGCAGTCAGATAATTATTGCGTATCATTTTAAAACGAAGACACCACTGTGACGAGCAATTCGCTAATCACTCAAGCATATAAATTCTGGATGCCACACAGAAGAGCTACGAATCGAAGTCTAGCCTTTTATTATCGAAGTTTAGCCTTTTATTGACAAAGTGACAGCTGTCCTCAAAATACCCGCCCCAAGAAGTACTGAAACCCAACACCTCGGTAGCAAGAGAAAGCCATTATGGCACGTCACAACTACGAATCCTCACTTTAATAAACGCTATACACCACTAAAACGAAGGTGAAACGGCAGAATAAATTCATATCCCATGAGAGGGCAGATATCTGTCAATCCCCAAGCAAATGGCAACCGAGCAGAACTCCGTTACGTTAAAAGCTTATGAAATACCACACAACTCCAAGGCACACAGTGGATTACCGCCAGGACGGCGCGAACAGAGACTACAGCACAACGCGAAACGAACGACACGCTGTGGAGCCCTACCTGGCGAGCGCTAGCGAACTACCGTCAAAACAAACAGCCATCGGACAGCTCGCGCGACACACCAACGTCGAGACGACAGCCTTTAAAGCTCTGCTTTTAAACATCGTACGGGCTACTACCTTGCAGCCATCATCCGTGTTAAATTCGCACACTGGAAGCTGTGCCCGCAGCGGTGGCAGGCCAAATTCCAAAAGCAGCACCGCAGCGCTTTTTAACAAGCCGGCGACATGGCAGCAAACAAGCTTATTCCCTCCACCGCAACAGCGTGTCGTCATGCATGCGCGGTGTCTCGCACGGCGTAGCGTCGCGCCCGTCGTCCATTTAGCGAATCGCGGCAGTGCCCGCCGAGGAAATCAATCAAACTACGAGAAGCAAGCGTAAAATAAGCGCACTGCAGCTCTCAAATCGTGTTACGTGAGTGCTTCAACGTATGTAGTACAACACGACTCCCCCCCATTTGCGAGCAGGGGGTGGCGAAAAAGATCACAATCCATCAGAGCAAAGCGGTCGGTTAAGTCAGCGCCGCCTCTCCAGTCAACACTTAAGCTGATCGCGGCAGACAGTCGACATTGTGACGGAACAAAAATATATCTATCAAGAATAGTACCCGATCGCGCAACACGTACGGCGGCGGCCGGTACAGCCCACACGGCCAACAACGAAATCAGCGCCGCACGTCGAGACCGACAAAACGGTAATCCTGGCGGAACAAATACTTCGCCCGTTGAGTAAACGCCTTTTGGGGCGAGTGACGAACTACGAATATGGGTGGCCGTTGTCACCAAGATTGGCAACCTGAATTCGCCACAGGCTCCCGCGCAAACTGGACATCGTGAACACACAAAATGTCAGCGCGGAATGCGCGCGCCTAGGTTTTCGCCGAGCTGGCTCGCGCTATTTCGCACCACAAACAACGTGTAGCCAGCAGTGCCTCGTGTCCAGATGACATTCACGGCGAAGCGTATTTCACTTACCGCGGTCGCCGAAAGGTTGTGTAAATAGCCGCGATCACAAGGGGGAAACGGCTAGGCACGCTAGGGGCACCCAGGCTGCTACTCGGCACGACTTCGCCAAGCAAGCTCGTCTGATCAAAAATACTCGTTTTCCCCTTGCTCGAAGCCACCCCACGGCGAGACATTGCAAAGTACACGAGCAAAATACGACATGCGTTCGAACGATCTACTCTGACACATCATCACAGAAAGTTAAAAAGCGTGAGTTTTGAAACAACGATGCAGCGACGGACGGCGCTGGCCCGATCAGGCCTAGGCCTAAGTACATGTTAAGCCGTTTTCGGCACTCAAGACGCCCTCAGCACTAATATCAAGTACCGATAAGTTAGGCGAAAAGCCAATTATTAATCGAAAAGCCGGAAGGATCGTTCACATCATCAATAAAGGGTTGAAACCGAGCATTATGATCACACTGCAAAGCAACCTCAAATGCGCAATGTGTCGTAAGGCAGTACCTACCTCATCTGACGGTCCAAACAGCTCATAAAAACAGTTATAACTCCTCTGAAGGTTTGACACAGCACTTAACGATGGATCACACACCAGACGATTCTTATTGTCCTCGAAAGTGACACCATTTCTTCCAATTCTCTGCCCCGGACACCCAGGGAAACGCAGTCGCGCCATTTTGGATGGTGCTATCGCGACCTCACTCGGCTCTGCGCTTCAAAATGTAGTGCCAAATGTTTCAAGTGCGAGTTCGCTTTAGATAGCCGTCTTGAGAAATAATTTTCTCTTTCACTGCCTGCAAATTTATTGGCGTTAGGGTGTGCTGCCGTAATCAAGTCAAACAATATAGCCAGCGCCCTTAACCCATTTTTTTTCTTTCTATGAAAACGTTATTGTATCCTTGCGCAGCTTCGCGCCATATTCAATGTTTGGGAGTATTTTTATTCGCTTGCGGTAAAACAACGTTTATGTTTTCAGGCCTGTTGATCCTTCGATGACTTGAAGAAATACGAAATCGTGCCCGTGGCGGGCGTACAGTGTGCAAGACCGTGTTCGGAGATTATTTCTCGGATTTTAACAAACTTTAGAAACGAAATTAGCGTTCTGAACGTAACCTTCGCATGGTCGCAGTTTTCTTTCAGATAAAATAAACAAAGAAACGGTTTAGTTAAAGCAAGACGTTACTGACTCCTCGTCAGCGCACAGCGTACAGATTGTGTGCCTGAAGTGTTCAAGCTGAGCTGCTGTGTTGTCTTTCACTCGGTTTGATCGGGTACGAAAAAAGCACGCTCGCTAGCATCGCTTGGAACCGATGTTTTACGCATATCTTGGTTCGTTGCCTTTCATCTTTGAGCTCTTTTATCAGTATTGTTTGCTTGAATATATGCAGTAATTAGTGAGACGCATGCTTATACCTTCACCCGGCGCCACCGAATTATCGATTGGATGTCGTCTGCTAGTGCGGCAACCAACCAAAACCAAAATTGTTGTTCTTTCTTTTCTGTTTTTACCATAGTTGCCAACACAGTGTAGAAGAATGTCATCTTTGAACTTTTTTTTATTTTAACCCAGTTGATCGTACCAAGCTGTGCAACGCGCTTGTCCACTTATGTTGCGCATGCTGCGTATTATGGAAATCCGGTCCGCAACGCAATGGCAGGTAATCTCGCGGCGTGTAAAGGAGATCAGATGCTGTGATTTTTTAATTCCATTGCGGTAGCGCCCAGAGGGCGTTAATTAAGGACGTGTAAATTACAGTATACAAAGCGCTGGATTCCAAATAATCGGGCATCTCTGGGATTGAAACAAATATGAATCTTTTTTCCAGCATCTTAATTAGTTTCAATTTTTATTTATTTCTTCTTTCCAGCACATGCGAAACCAAGATATTAAAATTGAATCGAGGCTTCGAAGGATCGATTTCGTGGACACAAGCGAGGACAAGCTTAACTTCGAAAATTGATCATCTGCTCTGTACCATAACCACAGCTGATTTCGAAACGCTTGAAGAAATATAGATCGCCGGGCATTACGCCACTGATATCGAATGCTTCACAAAGCCGACTAATCCTCGCGAAGCACATGAAGCTCCAACGAAACTTAAAAACTTAAAACAAAGGAAAAGAAAAAAGAACAGGAGCGGTCGAGTCATTCCTCACTCAACGTTGCGAAAGGGAAAAGGTGAGGAGGTTTGAGAAAGGAATATCCGAGCGCA
This sequence comes from Amblyomma mixtum, assembly GCF_055824585.1. Taxonomy (NCBI): domain Eukaryota; kingdom Metazoa; phylum Arthropoda; class Arachnida; order Ixodida; family Ixodidae; genus Amblyomma; species Amblyomma mixtum. The sequence goes on along the minus strand of NC_143017.1, from coordinate 156,979,757 downwards.
CATACGCATCGCTCGTTCCGAAAGAACGGCAGAATTCATTAGGCGCATTCGAGCGACGCTCTTCGAAATTGTTAGCGACGTTTCCCAGACGTCCCCGACCTTCATTTTCACTTAGGCGCTCGCTCGCTCTCTTGCTTGGGCGATCGGGAGTTCGCAGAAAACGCTACCGTCGCCAAGCAGCCGCTTTGCTAGTATGCTAGCGCTGCGTGGGGGCCTGGCTGATGTCTGTGCGCGCGAGAGAATATCGACCGGACCGCGCGGAGTTGAGAGGAAGGGCTACGGACGAATCGGCTACGAAGGCGTCGCGCATGCAGCAGACACACACGGCCGCGCACATGCGCACAGAATACTCGTTCACCCCGCGCGCGCGCGCGCTCCGGCGCGTGCGTTTCGGTCACTACATTTGTGCCTAGGTATTTTTTTATCCACGTCCTCTTCTCCTCCGCTAGCCTCGCTCTCTCCGCGCTTTCTTTAACGCGTTGCTCGCCGCGCTAGCTCAAACGCCGAAATTGTCGCTTTGTTTGTCTACACCGTGACTCGCTCGACGCCCTCGCAAAGGAAATGCTGTGGCCGCCGCCTGCAGCGCTCCGTTCTTTCTTGGTTAACCTATTTCGGGTTTTTTGAGCGTTGCTTTATTAAGCTTATTTTCTTTCCATTCCTGTCGCTCCCAGGGACTGCAACGAAAAAAAAAAGAAAAGAAAAAGCACTCGTCGTGGCTAGGATGCATGGCGGTCGTAGTCGTGATGTCCCGACAATCAACGACTGTTGCCGCGCTCCTATTTTTTCTTTTGGTTTTCTTTCAACATATTTGGATTATTCGGTCCACCCTTTCCCTTCAAGCTCGATTTATTTTTATTATTATTCGTTTCGTCACCGCGGGACCGAGCGTCTAGCAGCCACCTGAGTCTGAGTCACTACATACGACAGACACGTTTCCAAAAAAAAAAAAAAAATACCTCCACGTGCCAAAAACGGAGCACGTTGTTACGTAATCTTTCGCAAATATGTGCACACGAGAACTCTGACGGAGCCCACTTGGTGGAAAAAGGCATAGTAGACGCGACTGCAAGAAAATCGGGCCTAACAAAACGAGGCACGTCAACAGCTTCCCTTTATGAAGCGCCATCCCCTCTCTCCCTTTTCCGAAGTGACGCAAGGCCACCAACCGAGCGCGTCATGCGGGCGAGCGGGTCGGCAGGCATCCCTTTCCCCACCGGAGGGACGATTGCCCTTTCGCAGTAACAACCACTTTAAGCGACCGAAAGGTCCTCGCGCGCTCACAGGGGCATCGATTTCTCTTCAGACGCGGACGATGCGGTGTGCGTGTGACGTAATCTCCTACTCCCCCGCGCTCTACAGCGCGTTAAAGGGCGCACTGTCATTGCGCCATCCCCCAAGAGCGAGCAGACGCCATTCCAGCAATCCGCCCCCACCTTCGCCCCTATTCCATTTCCCTCCATCCCCGTCTAGCCCTTTCTCCGGGTCCTTTAATCTCCTCCTCTTCTCTCGACTCATCCCAGTCGCCTGGACCAGAGCAGCGCTCCTTTCATGTTCGTTTATATTCGCTTAAAACGGTTTTCTTGTAGTTCTTGCTCGGGTCATGACCTATATAGGTGGCTCCATCTGCGGGCCGTGTACTTGTTGCCCTTAGCCTCAACCAACCTTCTACTAGGTTTCGATCGCTTAGTAAGGTGCTTAGGGTTTCGACACCGACTCAGAGAGCTTTTTTTTTTTTTTGTCGGCTCTTTCTGCGCGTGGGTTTGGTCTTCGCGGAAATTTTCGGTCTTTCTCGAGAACGCGGCTGGACTGCTTTTGATCGCGACACCTGCTGCTGCAATAGGGGGTTAGGAGGAAGAGATGGGGGAGCGCAGGCCTGAGGCGTCGTTCCATTGCTGTTTGATATCGAACCGCGCGTACGTCACGACGCTGCGTCCGGAGCCAGGTAGCGATATATGTGTTGCTTTTTCTTCGTGTATACGTATATATTCCAGCTCTGGCTGTCACCCCCTCCGTTCGGTTCCATTGTACCGCGCCGTTTGTCTCGACGCTGTCGTTGCGTAGCATCGTCCTGTTCTTGCCTTGATTGCCACGTGTGCTTTCGCAATGAGTGATTTACGACCAGCCGGCGGAGAGGCAGCGAACTAAGCGGCGAGGAACCGATTTCTGTGCAAAGGGAGCCTTTATTGCGGTTTCATTCATTCGTTTCTTTTTTCTTTTTTTTTCGCCGCTGTCACGATATGTCACTCGATGCGCTAGGGTGTTTTGTTCTTTAGATAGAAAGGCCGGGAAACCTGATAGCTGGTGAAGAAAAAGGGTAAGCAGGTGACGTGGTCAAGCAGCTGACTTTAGAGTGATAAATGACCTGCTCTCAGTGAGTTAAAGGCAATCTGCCACCAAGTTGTGCACCGAGTGCGAAGTGAAGCTGGGTCCCTATAGCCTGCTCAAGCGTTAGACCGAGTATCGTTTGACCTGCGGTCAAACAACTGACAAAAAGTAGCAGTAGTAGATGTGGGTGGTCTGTTATTGAAAACAAAGAAAAAAGAGTGTCGCCCCAGGAAACTGCCGCGTATACCTGTAGGCCACGGATAGCGGGAAGAACAAGGGATATACAAGAAATTAGACACGACCAAAAAAAAAAAGACAATCGGGAGAGGAGAGAAAAAGAAGTAGATTATACCATATACAGTTAAAAACGCAATCACGCAAATACGCAAATAAAGACTGTATAAAACACGAGAAAAGCAACACCAGCAGCAGATCGTCACTCTCGTCACGTGCCTTTTTCTTTCACCATCGTCCCTCGTCAGACAAACGCCATCGCGCAACGCCCTATTTTTCTGCCCCCTAGAGAATCAACCGCGCCGAGTGTACTTTGCGGTAAGCACACACACGCGATGCACCCCGTGCTTGAATACACACCCCGCGAGTATATAATTCAATCGACGGCGCGCGCGGCAAGCTCGCCCACCGCGGAGAGCAGCGGTGGCGAGCGAGCGCTCCAAGTGACGAGCGCGCCCCCGCTCCTCTACTCGCTTCACCCCCCAGCTCCATCGCTCAACGCGAGGCGGGCGAATTTGTCAAGCGCGCCGCGGCTCTCCTTCCGCGACGACCAGCGAAACCGCGCGAGCCGGCAGCAGCAACCGCTGTGCGAGTCCCGCACAAATCTGCGACTGACGGCAGCAACAGCAACAGCCACAACAGCTGCCGGCTGCTGCCGTCGCCGCTGCTACCTCGGTCCGGACTACGGAGCGAACTCAGTGTGCGTGCGTGCGAAGAACCTTTCGCTCTTGCACGATCTCCAGGCGGTCGCGGGCTTGACGCCGGGCGTGCGCTCCGCAGGCCTCAGCTGCAACAAGGGGTGCGACGACGCCGCCACGTGTCTTCATTTTCTGCTCCTCTCTTGATTTTTTTTTCCCTCCCGGCTCCCTCTTTGCCTCTCCTCCTCCTACCTCTCTTTCTCTCCTCTTTCCCTCTTTCACTTTGTCGCAGTGCAGGTGTAATTGGTTCTCTGACTGCAGGCCACGGAATGCCAAACAAAACGAGCTTTGCAGAAGAGTTGAAATCTGGGTTAGTTGGTACATAATACTTAAGAAAACCAGCCAAAAAGACGGGGACAAAGGAGAGACGAGGCACACACAACGACTGGACTATCAACTGCGCTTTATTGAAAAAACAGCCAGTCTCCAAGAAAACCCAACAGAGCATGCGCAGCTCAACGGCACCGCAAAACCAGCACAAAAAACAACAACAGCGATCTCGTAAGAAAGTCAAACTGCGGTGTCAACGGGACAAGTAACCTAATTCTTTCTGCATCAACGTGATAGAAGCCGTGCTATCACAGTTATCTCCATGATTGCTAATGTGAAATGCTTCGAGGATTTCCCGCTCAACCTTACCCTTGCCTCTACCGAGAAAAGTGACATTGGAAAACAACGGGTAGCACCCGCAATCGCGGCAATGGCGAGGCAAGTTTGCTCCGTCAGCCGGAGTCAGAGAGTTATGGTGCTCTCGTAGCCTTTCATTTATACACCGGCCAGTTTGGCCGATGTAAACTTTTTCGCATGTCAGCGGAATCTTATAAACCACCCGTGTCGCACAAGGAACATAGCAGTTTTGATGCCGCGTCGAACAAACAGGTGGTCTAGTTCTGCCACGCGCGACACGTGAACAAAGGCTTGAAAGTTTGCAAGGAGCAGAAAAGATAACATTGACACCTTGTCTTGCAGCAACTTTTTTGATGTTGTGGGAAGCCCCATGCACATAAGGCATCACCTCAAATTTTCTTCTTTCAGCCCTAGTAGGGTCAGCCACCTTTTCGTCACGGCTCTTAATTCTTTGCAGCAACGACTCTGCCACAGCATTCAAAAGCGGTTTTGGGAAACCGGCCTCTTGCAAACGCTTAACCTGGTTGTCGAAACTTGACTTCATGCTATGGTGGCAACTCTTCTGCACAGCATTGCGAAAACAGCTCATGGCAATCCCTCTCTTGACGACTTTTGAGTGTGCAGACGAGTACGGTAATAAAGCCTTCTTACTCCTAGGTAAAAAACACCAGCATACATGGCCATCGTCACGAAAAGTTAGTTGAAGTTCTAAAAAACGAATCGACTGGTTAGCGGGTAGTTCAAAGGTAAAAGAAAGGGAGCTTGAGCAAGCTTTAAAATCTTCTAAGACATTTTCTACAACCTCATGCAAGGAGTCAGTCGGTGAAAGATTTAACATTATCAAGAAATCGTCAACATATCTAAAAACTTTGCACACTCGTTTTTCAAGAAAAGAGCCTAAAAGTGTGTTGTCAAACTTTGCTAAAAAAATTTGGCACAAGATAGGAGCTACGCTAGCACCAATACAGATTCCTTTTTTCTGTATGAACAGACCGCCCTTAAAATCTACAAGGGTAGATGAAAGATAAGTAGTTAACAGTTCTAAGAACGCATCGATGGAGATGCCACAAGCATTTTGGAAGGCAACTAGGCCGTTCTGTTCAATCACTTCACGCACTGCAACAAATAGTTCGTCATGAGGGATGCTGTAAAACAAGTCTTCGATGTCAATAGAAAACCCAGCGTTGGCTCCGGGAATGCCGTCGCTGAGTACTTCAACCACAGCAGCTGCGCTTGCAACGTAGCAGGGGTCCTGCACATCAAGGGACTGCAGGTGTCGCTGCAAGTACTGGCCCACTAACTTTTGCCAGGTGTCAGCCTCGGTCACAATGGCCCTCAAAGGGCAGTCCGTCTTGTGCGTTTTTGCGGAGAAAAAGATTTGGAGGCGATTACCTTTGCAATTCTTCACCCTCTGAGCCAGATTATCCAAGTTGTTGGCTTCTAGGAGTCTCACGGCTGTGGTCTTCAGTTTTGAAGGCTTGCGTTTCGTAGGAAGGAAATTCTTGTGTACGGCTGCCAAAGCCTTATCACCAAACGTGCTCGTAGGAAGAACCACAAACCCTCCTTCCTTGTCCGCTTGAAGAAGTGTCAATTTGTTTTCGATGAAGTGGTCCACCACTTGGTGAAGAGCAGGGTCCGTGTGCCTTTGTTGTTTACTGTCTATCTTGCGTAAGACGTCAATGCCTTCAGACAAACACCTCTGCTTCTCGTCTCTCTCGGCTTTCTCTGCCACACGATGTACAGTAGCAAGGAGCTCATGTCTGCTGACACGAGGCTCCATACTGTACTTGGGCCCATTCTGTAGTAGGTCATCAATTGCCTTAGGTACTGACGTTCCTTCCAGATAGGTAACAGAGCCTCTGTGCACTTTTGACTGTTCCTTTCTTGGCAATTCTCGCCAAAGCTGATTCCAGTACACCTCAGTAGCTTGGTCTGCGATGCGACGGTGTTCTTGAAGGCTTGTAAAACGAGCTTGTATTTTCAGTGAATAGCTAGGATGGCTAAGAAAGAATGTAGGTTGTTTCGAGCAAAGAAGCATACGCGCTCAGTTTAGGTTCCCCTTTCAGAGTATCGATGGTGGCCTTTCGCAATTCGTGTGCGCTCGTTAACAAATGCTCACAACCTTCTGAAAAGCTGTGAGTGCTCGAGCGTCCACGATCCTGTACATTCCGACGCCACTAATAAGTAGCGAAACTTGGAGAAAAATCACCCTAGCGTGTTTAAGGGACTACGTTAAGGTGCGCCATCATGGCCGAAGGTTGTAACGCACTATTGGGAACAAAATTCTCCAGGACGCGCGACTAATGATGTTAGCTTATAGGCGTGAAGTGCGCTATTGTTCGGCTGGTTTCACTAGCACACACAACAGAGTCCAAGGCCTAGCTTCATCTCCACGACTGCGATCTGCAACCACCGGTTGCTAACAAGGCTATATGTTTTTGATGCCTATCGCGTGTCCTGAACACTTTTGCCCCCACAGTACGTAGTAGTGTACTGTACTATATCCAGCTGCTCTTTTTCTCTAATCTTGCACAAGTGGTTATTTTTGCTCACGAGTTTTATTCGTTTTTTTTGCGACGCAAATCAAGCACAGATTTCCTATTCTCAAGGCTAGCTTAACACGGCGTCCTCACTTTTTTTACCAGAAATTATCCAGTGCTCCATGAGATTGTTCTCCTATCCTTTAGTTGACCAAATTAGCTTTGCGTGTCACAGTGGATCGCACGAATCGAGCAGGCCCGGCTATGTCCGCTTCGGCTCTCGAGAGGAGCCCGGTCCCGTGCGAAAAGCACGAAAAGAAAAGCAGAAACAGTAGAACAGCATGGCGAAGATGGCAAGGGGGAAGTGGATAGGATAAGACTCAAGCCCATCAACGATAGGACGGGGTGTCGTTGGAGCATAAACAGAGATAAAAAGAGGAACTCAAACATCGCGAGTAAAAGTCGTCGCAGCTTCTTCACAGGAGTGAAGAAGGCCTCTCCCCTCCTGGGTGGCTGGGGGCGAACTGTTTGAGGTGACAGACAATATAAAGAGGGCGACGTGAGGGGCACCAGAGATTGGAGGAGGGAGAGTCGAGGTCCGTGAAAGCAAATAAAAATAAACAGCCCCCTCTCATTGTCAGTGCCAAAAAGGAACCGAGAAATCCGAAGGGGCGGCTGGCACAGTGATCACTTTTTATACGCCGCAACGGGCAAGGGTGGGGGACGGGGCATCCGAGGTGGGAGGGTGAACGTCAGAAAGATGAGTTGGGAAGGGAGGGGAGAGGGGGAAGGGAAGGAGGGTGCTTGGGTGGAGAACTTTCGTAACATCAAGATGACAACTATGGCGCTACTACTGCGCGTTCCCCATCCAGCCCGATTGCTGAAGAACTCTGTTTTAGCAATTCGCTGCAGTGCTCACAAAGCGCTTCGCTGTTTTCGGTCAAGTAGATATACTGCGGACGGATACGCATTCGAACGTGGCGCCACAATCAGTCTCCCAGCAACCTATCTAGAGCAGTCCAGTATATTGTCTTGCAATGGCCTGGCGACGATGGATCCGACTTTCCTGCCTTCTCACACCCGAGTCACTACATACACGAGGGGTCGTCCTGTGCGCATTAAAGTAAACAAGGCCTTCGATTCCGCACTACTTTATTGCTCGTAGGCGGAAGACACCTCCGTGCACTCCGCACCCACGGTGCTGCACGGAATTATTGAAGCCAAGTTTAGTGCGGCGGTGTATAGATGCGGTCGGCGGCTGTGTGTCGCAAGATACGACAAGAAGCAGAGCGCCAGACGAAAGGAGGCTGCATGAGGGAGTGTGTGCGTGCGTGTGTTTCGCGGGGGCTGTTGGGGCAATCCCGCTATCCTGCTTATCTGCTTTTGTGCGTTTTTTTTTTACGTTCCCCTTTCATTCAGGAGAGCCATTATATCGCATGGCATAAGTGTTGGCTGTTCTGTGGCTGCTCTCCTCTCCGCATTCGATATCTCGCGTTCCGCTGCCTGTTGCTAATCGATTTAGTGTTTGCTTTTGCTTTCGGCTGTCGCGCGTGTCTGCCAATATTTATTTGTATCGTGCTTTCTTGTAGTTTTTTTTTTTTTTTCGTTATGGGCAGGATGATGTAAGCCGTCTTCGCAGAATGAACTCGTGGCAGTTGCGCAAATACGCAGTGTCATGACCAGAAATTGCGGTTACTGTAAAATTCATGAGACGGGCCGCTAACAGTTGTGTGCTGATTATGATCGCATAGTTTAGAGAAGGAAAGAAATGCAAGAAAAAGTTATGGAGCTAGACATCAGTTGAATACTTGTCGCTGAGCGAAAGCTATTGGCGCCGCATCTCTTCACCTGCCCTCTACGCAGGTCAACCTGGAAGGCGAAAACTACGGGGTCGCTTAAGTCGCCGTAAGAGTGGAATGCAAGAGCATTACATTCCACATTTGTTGCAGCTTCTTTTGCAACTTCTGTGTGTGTTGGCGTCAGTTTATTTGCAATTGTCGGTCCATCAACCGCCATATTCGGACTGCTTAGGTATCCGCTATGCTGCGATGTTGCCGACATTTGCATATTGCATCATCTGCAACAACAGCTGCTCGGCGGCTGCTCAGCGCGAAGCTCGCCCGCCACGCTGGTGGCTTTGGTGACGAAACAGATGTTCCTCTCCGACCGCCTCTCGATGCTGTTGCTGTTTCTCGCTGTTGGCTTTCCTCTGCCGTCTGGGTCTCGAGTCGCAACCAAAACTGCAACGTGATAATATATATCACTTTTCTTTTCAGATTTTCTTATTACGATTCTCTATCTATGTTGTTGTCCAGAAACAAGGTTGCTCACAACTCGGTGGGTGGGTTCCGATGACGTCACAAGGTCACGTGAACTCTCTCGACCAATCAGGGTGGCCCATCAAGGCAGCTTGTGAATTTGTGATGCTGTCACAAGGTCACGTGGCCTTTCTAGACCAATCAGTGAATGTCGTGGCACCGTACATGGGCGGGGTTTCAATATGGCGACAACTCTAATGCTACCGTATTAAAATGCTAGCTGGCGCAGAAAGCAGAGGAGCATGTACTGTATTTAGCAGTTAGCATACCTTCGAAAGATACCTTCTAGCATCCCGCCCTCACCTGTGTGCCAAGCAATTACGAATCATGTTTCAAGCAATTATTTTATTCAATTGGTTCTTGTACCGTGATCCGGGCCCGACCTCAAGATTGTCGATGATCCAGGATCATTTGGTGCTTTTTGTGCACTCTTGTGCCTGGTACTTTTCCGCGCACCCTCACGTCCTTTCTTTTTGATGCCCTTGGCTTGTCCCTAAACTATTACACTGCCCTAATAAATAAAAAAAAGGCGCCCCCGCAGTCCAGACGACAATTTAGCTATCACCTGTCGAAGAAATCTCGCAATCTCACATCTGGTCCCGTTTTCCCAGCAATCTCACTCTTCTCGGGAAGTTACGCAAACCCTCAGGAGAACTCAAGGAACCTAGCTCCGAACTAATGTCATACCTAACACGCTCAGGATTCCAAACAGCTTTTTGCCATCATTTTATTTTTATGTCTCTTTGTGAGCGTCTGTCTGGAATACATTGCCCCATTTGCGTCAGTCAAGGACAGGGTCAGTTTGCGGGCAGCAATATCTTCGAACGATCTTCAGCGAAAGGGTCGCATTGCAGCTTACTGACATCTTTCGCCCCTTTTGCTTGTAACGAGATAACTTACCTTCTGCTGCTTCGTCGGGTGTCCGCCTGCTCTCTCTTATCGGCTCTTCAATCTGGAAGACGGGTCAGCGAGCTGTGTGGCCTCCGTTGTAAGCTCGCCAGGACCGAAAATATGGAAGTAAGTTTAGTTTAGTTAGTTTATGGGGTTTAACGTCCCAAAGCGACTAAGGCTATGAGAGACGCCGTAGTGGAGGGCTCCGGAAATTTCGACCACCTGGGGATCTTTAACGTGCACTGACATCGCACAGTACACGGGCCTCTAGAATTTCTCCTCCAAAGAAATTCCAGCCGCCGCGGCCGAACCCGCGCCGCGATCGAACCCGCGTCTTTTGGGTCAGCAGCCGAGCACCATAGCCGCTGAGCCACCGCGGCGGCCAAAATATGAAAGTAAGCGCGGACACTTTCGATTCCGGCCGCGGCGGTTGAATTTCTTTGGAGGAGAGATTCTTGAGGCCCGTGTACTGTGCGATGTCAGTGCACGTTAAAGAACCCCAGGTGGTCGAAATTTCCGGAGCCCTCCACTACGGCGTCTCTCATAGCCTTAGTCGCTTTGGGACGTTAAACCCCCCAAACCAAACCAAACCAAACCAAACTTCTTGAACGCAGAAATAGATGAGCAGAAGTGGCCAGAACTTAGGATTTGTGCTTGTTTATTTCTACTTTCTCTGTTACTTTTAAAACCCTAGAATTATAAGTATTCCGTGCCGTATGCAGACCACTACTGCCCCTGATACGACCTAAAAAAAAAAACATTTCATGAAGTCTTCAAATGCACAAAAAAAAACAGGAGTTTTTATTTAAAAGCGATAGCGTTAAAGCACCCGTTGTGCAGAAAATCCGTCGTCGTCGACGTTGCGAGGGAAAAATATGGTGGCCAACCCCGGAGAAACAGCCCCGGGGGGGAGGGGGGGGGGTTACCTAGGTCACGTGACCTTGTGGCGTTATCACAATCCGCCCACCGGATTGTGAACAAACTGACCACCATGACAGGTGGCAGTTAAATTAATTATGAATCGCGAGAGGTCGCTCGAGGAGAGCAACGGTCGTACAAGACGGACAGGTAGCAGCACCTGCCATCGCAGGGCTGGTGTCGCATCCGTTAACCGCTCCACCGTTGTGCAAGGAACGGTACGAGAACTCCCAGGGACCTATGAATGTAACACTGGCAATTATTAATTCCGCATATATGGGCATTGACTCATTAAATCTACCGCGTCATGCCCTTAAGGCGGGCACACTACAATGTCAACAATACACGCCATGAACTTCTGAGAAAGTTCCTCGAGTAGAATGATCGCTGCAAAAAAAAAAAAAAAAAGAGAAAGAAAGGCCAGCCAGTGCACTTATCGTTCATCTTACGGTGAAGACTTTGCTTCCCACCTGAGCTTTATTTACTTAGCTAACTCACTGCCCGTGTTCCAGCCTTAAAAAAAGAGAACGGAGTGCCGGTGCTCACGCCGCTTGCCTCGCTGCGGGTCGCAGATTTGCGCAAGCCTACGGAGACGATGTACGTACGCGCTCACGTACACACAGGGTGTCCACACGCGCTTCCCTCGCGATCCACGTCGGCACACTCCGTCTCCCCTGCTTTTCGTGAATTATACTGTCTCACGAGCCACTGAGCGTCTCTTTCCTTCTCTGGGGCGAGCATTTGCCGCTCAAGAGAGCGTGAAGCCATTCTCATCGCTTTCGTAACCGAATGGAAGCTTCGTCTGAAGAATAAAACTGACAGGGCAGTTCCGCCGAGGTACCAAGCGGAGGGGGAAGAAATAGTGGGAAGGGAAACAAGTTCGGTCTATTACATGGCCAACCAGGAGGCCCGGTCTTTCTGTCCCGTGGCCAAGACAAAGACCAAAAGGAAAGGGTTGATTCCGTGGAAAAAAGAAAAAGAAAGAAAGGGGAGGTTGTAAGGTTGACGCGAAAGGAGAGTTTATGGGGGTAGAAACGGATAACAAAAGAGGAAAAGATGCGATGATTTGAGAAGAAAAAAATGATGCAGAGGAAGAAAAGCTGCCGGCGGGGTGGTGAAGAAATCGCGTTCGACCGGCCGGCTCCTGGCGCGCCGGGGACGTTTTTTTATCCTATTCTCCACCTCTGCTCCCACCAGGCACTCCCCCCCCCCCCCCCCCTCCACTTTTTCTTTCTCCCCGCCTTCTTGCGCTTTACGCGCTTGCACTATTTAGAACTGTTGTTATATTGTTCCTCTCGTTTCTACTCTTTCCCCGTTCCTGCCTGCACCCGCGTGACGTACGCGACGGAGTCTTTCTCGTTCGCCAGAAGAACGACGCGAAAGCAGCAAGGAGGAACAAGTCCCGACGACCACTAGTATGCGGAGGGAAGATGATGTGTGCGTGTGTGTATATGCGCTGCGTGCGTGTGGGGGGGGGGGGGGAGCAAACAGGAGGGTAGTTGGGGGGGGGGGGGCGAATTGGCGTGGACGAAACGAGAAGACACGATGCCGCGGTCGTCGAGAGCGTAGGGGCTGGGGAATGGGAGGATAAAAAAAAGCAGCTGCCGGAATAAAGAAGAAATCAGGCTTCCAGAGGAGAAGACGTCGGGCATGTCTGGCTGGCGCGCGCGCAAGCGCCGAGGAAGACAAGAAAAAAAGGATGAACAAGCAGCGGCAGAGAACGTTGACTGCGCCGCCGAACGAGTGGCGGGAGGAGAGAGTTGGAATCGTTTCAAGCAACGACTTTTTCTTTTTTTTTCTCGCGCCGCGTTCCCCACGCTCCTGCCTCCCTCCACCTTATTCGCCTCTCACTGCCTCATCTTCTTTCTGGGTGTCTTTCAGCAGCCTTCTCTCACGCCTCGTCCGATCTAGCCCGGCTGCTCGCCCGTGCCGTAGGATAGTAGCCGTGCCTCCTCTACCGTACCGCTCCTGTTCTCTCGCTCTCTCTTCTCCGCACCTCTTGCTCCGTCCGCATGGCGGCGGAGGGTCTTTTCTGTCGCTCCTGGTTGGTCCGGCAGCAGCAGCAGCAGCAGCAGCAGCAGCACTTTGGAAAGGAGCCCTGTTTTACTGCATGATTGTTTTCGCCGTCCGGGTCGGTCGGTCGGTCGGGGCGTTCATCTCTGGGCCCTGGCAACACGAGCTGGAGAAGAAGGCTGCTGCTCGCTTTGCTGCCTTTGCTTTGATAGGGCGCCTGCGCTTTGCTTCGGCCGCTTGTTTGTGCCGCGGCGTTGGCGCTGCGGAGGGTGGCGAGGAAAGGGTGAAGCGCAGGCGGCTGCAAAGCGGGAGCGCGTGCTTGCGCCGCATGGCGTATTTTTAACTCGTTCTTCTCCGCGCCTTCCTTCTTCTAGCGGCGAGCGCTCCTGAATAATAACAATAATAATAAAGAAGGCCGCTGCTGTCGCCGCTCTTTTCGCCTGTACCCCTCGGCGGTGCTTTTTAAACTAGTCTCTTTTGGAAGTCATCGCCTCCTGTTTCCACTTCCGTTTTTCTCCTCAGATGTGTTTGCGTTTAATGATGTGCTGTAGACCCCCCCCCCCCCCCCTCCCATCCGTGCACACAACACACGCTTCCCTCTTGTCGCTTCTGTTTCTTTTCCTGACGAATACGGTTCTCAAAGGTGCATTTCGAGCTGGAAAGACGTCGCGGCCAAGCACCTCGGTTGCGTTATTTCCTCTCAGCGATGACGAGGGCGAAAATAGAAACTGAAAAACTGAGCAATACTAAACAGTCGGCTGCCATCCTAAGTTCTAAGCAATGAAATAATCGCCTTACCTCCTTCTCCCTGAGATAGGTTTTCGGGCCTTTCAACCACACAGACTTCTTTCTTCGTTTGTGTGTAAGCGTTAGCAAACATGGAACTTTATTCAATACCTTCTTTTTCTTTTTTTTTTCAGGATCCGAAACCCAACGTCGGGCTTTGCAGTTTTTGTATCGCTGGTACCGGCGCTGATATGATGTTGCCGTTTAACTTCGGGTGGCAACACATGCCTTGCTGAGGCTCCATGCAATGTCAAAAGTTGTAACAATACCATTATTACTGGTACCAGTAATATATTATATGGCAGTAATATAATGCGAAGTAGACACGTTTCAGTAGTAGCAGTAGTATCAGTTTGTGAGCTGCTTTTAGGGCAGAATACCAAGCCACAAATGGTGTCTTTCACGTTCTTCACGCTTCCTGTCACAAAACCGACTCGGAACTCCCTTGAACTTCCTGGACCTAAACGATCCCAAGGGAGTTTGCCACTCAAAGTAGTTGTCGCCATGTCACACGGCCTGCAACGAGCTTCACAGAGGAGCCGCCAGGGCCAATTAGGCGCTGTTCATTTAGCACAAACACGAAAAATAATGATGTTCAAAACAACTTAAATGTTTTTGATGCTTACTTTTTCTCCTAAAATGCAGTTATCTAGACAAGGCATTTAAAAAAAAAACGCTTTTGCAGAAAACAACGAGCATGTTCTCAGCACCGCGTTTGCTCTCTCTGCTGATCATCATGTGCGGCGTTGTGCAATGCCCCTGCAATGGATTGCGATTGCGGTAATTCTCCGCTTTGACGCTTCGCTAGCGGAGATTGTGCGGGTTGCGCTAATGCGTCGTCCATCATAGCCTTACACGGCTACCCGTGCGAGGCGCCAGCATGCGTGTGACAGCAGATCAAAACGAACAAAAACAGCGTAGTCGAGGCAAGCAGTCAAGCGCCTAGTTTGACAGTATAGTGCAGTCGCTAAAATTAAACTTCACTAGACGAGCTGGAATGCTTCATTTATGAAAAAAAAAAAATGCAATTACTAGTAAATATAAAATTATTGATATTAGATTACTCACTTACTCGGAAGTAAAGGACAGTTGAAAAGAGAGTACTCCCTACACTCTTCAAGGGAGATGATCGATCTCCTTTCGCTAGGAACTTTATACTTGAGACGGAGAGCAACACTAATAGCGATGAGAACGAGAAACACAGTCCACAGGAAACCCTCGGTGAAACAATAATGGTCTTCACGCACATGTAGCGGATATTTTCTGGTGTAATTTCTGTCTCATTAAACAATCGATGCTGCAACTGACGTAACCATGATGCAGACTGGCGCTACTGGTACCTGCGTATCCGTTTCACCCTTTTTTTTTTTTTTGACGTTATACCTTACGAACAATATCGAGATATCGCTAAAGGCACAAAATCACAAAGATGGCTTCTAATAGCACTTTCGTTCACTGTTAACGACACTCACGCTGACACGGCCACGGGAGTGGGGAGGGGAGCAGTCCACTCTTGTAGGCATCGTATGCGTGATCGGTGCTGTCGATAATTATACCGCGAGAACCGTGGAATAGGAACGATATATTTAGCAAAATGAAATAAATAAATAGCTTTTTAATAAGTTTATTACATCTAAAGATGCAAGCAATTTGCGAATTTTTAAATCCTTTCGAAACCGGCTTACAAAAGAGGTGCGTTCGGCCGGAGCCTTCAATTTTGAAAAGAAATTTCTCACGTGCCAAAACCACAATCGTAAAACGTGGCATACGCTAAACGTTTTAATGGATCGGGTACCGAGTCCAACACCTGAAATGCACGTTGTCATGAACGGCGTGGAAATCTGCGATGGCGCGCTTCCCGGTTGTTTCAACGACTATTCCACTAACATCACCAAACTGCTATAGTGTGAATGCATGCCACTGTATTACTGCACAGTGCACAGAAAATAACCATGGAATTCTTAGCTCTCTCGCGAATCTCACACAACGCATAGCCCCCAAGCAATGAGGCAGCAGAATAAAAGTGCAAAAAATATATCATAATCGTAGAATTAAAAAAGTGACAAGTGCAATGAACTCCTTAAAACATTTTTATGGTTTGTTTTATGGTTTAAAGTCTGAAACCGACTCAGGCTATGGGATACGCCGTAGTGAAGGGTTCCGGAAATTTCGTCCACCTGTGCAATGTCGTACGCTGACATCGCCAGTACACGGGCCTCTAGCATTTCGCCTCCATAGAAATGAGACCACCGAGGCTGGAAAACATTGTTATGGTTTATCGGGGTTTAACGTCCCAAAGCGACTCAGGCTATGAGGGACGCCGTAGTGGAGGGCTGCAGAAATTTCGACCACCTGGGGTTCTTTAACGTGCACTGACGTCGCACAGCACACGGGCCTCTAGAATTTCGCCTGCATCGAAATTCAGCCGCCGCGGCCGGGATCGAACCCGCGTCTTTCTGGCCAGTAGCCGAGCGCCGTAACCACTGAGCCACTGCGGCGGGGCATAAATATTTCCTATGACAATGCAGTTAGTAAATGCTTCTTCAGTTATTGACGAAATTAACGTGAGGTGCGTGATGCATCATCATCATCATCATATCATCCAACAGAAATCATGCACGCATGATGTCTATGCTGGCCATCATGCTTGCAGAGGACTTTTCTGTGCGCAAATGCGGGAACTCAGCCCCACTCCCGGCAGTGTATGCTACCTTGCTGACGTTTCAGTCATGCTTCCTTACCGATCATTCATCTTCGCAAATAAGTAATATACCGTTTTCTTACCATATGTGTATCGAATCAACTGCGCCGTTTACACAATCAGTAAAGAGTTTTCTATGACTTATAGTCTATAGAACATTTTTCGCCGATTGTCTTCGTTCTAGCTCGTGCTTCAGCAAAGACTAGTAATTTTCAGGTGCCGAAAAGATAAGCCAATGAACGCACAAGCTGCGGCCGGTCTGCGCGTTACGTGAAGAACTTTATTTGCGAGGCCGTGTCATTGAGCCGCGTTCGTTCATTCATACCTTCATTCGTCATTTCGTTATTCGTTCTTTCGTTAATTCATCATTTATCCCTTCGTTAGTTCATCAGTGTGTTCGTTCATTCATTTATTTCTTTAACCAATGAATGAATGAATGAATGAATGAATGAATGAATGAATGAATTAATTAATTAATCAATCAATCAATCATACAGTTTTTCTACAATGGAACATGCAGGTTGAGCATAAAACGAAATCCGCGTGACTTACATCACCAAACACACGTCGTTTCGCATTCTGGTACGTCGGCCACCAAGCCACAACAACGAAACTAGACGAATCAAAAAGAAGGGACGGTGTGTACGCTCGCGTCAGTGGAGCGCGAAACGCTCCTCAGGGCACCATCGCGTTATCTGCCTCCAGGATCGCGGCCGCTTAAGGAGATAAAACGCTCGCCGGCGCGTGTAATGTATACGTGCGTAGCTGGCGCACACGTGCGGGCTTGCGCTTGCGGATGCAAAGCATGCATGCTCCCGCACCGTGCAGACAGGAAGCCTTGGCTGCTCTCCTCCAATCTCCGCGCACGTGGCAGCCGAGAAGAGGCGCCGCGCTTCGTCAGCTCCATCCCGGGCAGAAGCGAAAGATAAGAAAAAAAAAATAGGATGCACAAGAAGACCACGGATGGAAAATTTGTCATTCATGCAGCTCGGACGAGGCACGCCGTTATATAATGCCACTTACGGAAGAAGAATTAAAGCGGTAAGACTGACGAAGCGGAATGGGATGGAAATTTCATGATTGAAAAAGGTAAATACTTCTGTAACTCTGGGTGCGACGTGGTTGTTTTGTAATCAGTCTCTCCGGCAGTTATATCTCACCAGCCCAACAAATTAGACGCGTTGTTCCGTGCTTCTAACACTAGATCGTTTTATAAGACGTACGATATACGAAACGTAAACAGCCGAGAAGTTAAAAGCAGGGGGATGCCTGCGAAACATTTTGTTAGTAACGATAATATGGTATGGTATGGTATGGTATGGTATGGTATGGTATGGTATGGTATGGTATGGTATGGTATGGTATGGTGTGGTATGGTATGGTATGGTATGGTATGGTATGGTATGGTATGGTATGGTATGGTATGGTATGGTATGGTATGGTATGGTATGGTATGGTATGGTATAAGACTCTCAGGTTGGGTAGAGGGCTAGAGCAGCGCGAAACAGCCTGTGTGGGAGAAAGAAAGCCCTGAGACACCTGCGCCACCGAGTGACCTGTGATCCTACGCATGGCTCCCATCGCACTATGGTCGCTTCGTTTCGGTTCGACGCTCCTAGAAGGCCAAACTTCGTTAACAAGCAGCGACGAAAGTTCCAAACATCGCATATTTGAGGTCATAAAAATATATAGCTAGTATACTAAAGTTAGGTGCACATTACAACCAAGCGTCTAATTGTATTAGCTAGAAAGTTAACTGTTATAAATTATTTACCCGCCCTACTATTCAACACGATTCACCTGTTTCCTTACGTCCGTCAACACAGGTAGTACTTTAGCGCAAAAGCATCGTTTATATATTTAAAAAGACTTTTTTTTTTAAATATTACGTACACCTTCCCTCATGGCGTGGTTGAGGTGTCGTCCGCATGGAAATGAGACACTTATGCATCTTTCCTTTCCTCATAACCACTTATTATGACAACCACAAAGGGGGACACCGAACCAGGGGCTACGCGGGTCCGTTGCACCCAGGAAATGTGCAGTGCACGTTTCCCTTGCAATAAATACTCTGAGGTGTGAATCCGGTTGTGTATAGCAGTACCCGTGTGCATATCAATGTAAGCCTATCGATGATCACCAGCCGTACAGAATTGTGGGCGCTCAATCCGCGGGAAGGGCAACCAGTGCAATTGGGCTCTTTCCTCTTTTTGTCTTAATGCCGACAAGTAGAAAACATTTGTAGGGAAAGTTCGTAAACAACAATCTCTTTCGACGCCGATGGCAGCGAGTATATATACCCCTAGCAATACAGGTAATCGGCCCAATATTGGTAACGTACTGGCAAAGACCACAAAGGGCCAGAGTGAAGCCATCCATTTTCATATTGGGCCGATTACTTGTGCTGCTTGGTATATCCACTCTCAACTCCTGACACGGAATCGCGATTTGAACTGTCCCTGTGTACCAGAGCAAGGTTCTCGAGTTGCTGATTTGCTTCATGTTTTCACTGCTGGAGTTGCGTCTGATAACCCAGCGGAGGGCGTGAGGGCACCAGACTCCAGATAACGAAACCTTCCTGGCTACCTCCGGCATTTGTGTTTGCGTGTGCTTGTACTACGTTCGATGCAGTAGGAGCGAAGGCTCTTGCAGGAGGCGTCGCTTGATAAACGGTCCAGATAAGCGCGCCAAGAGCTGACGGGTGGATAAAAGGGGCCGCGGATGCCCGCCTTGCAGAAAAAAAAAAACGGGTCACGATTGTTCCTCTTTCGAGGCGCGCGCATTAGGGGGGGGGATAGCGCGAGTTAGAGCGCGCGCGTCCGCTTTGTTTCGCGGCCTGTTTGAGCCTGCGCGCGTATCAGGTGTGCTATTATAAACGACCCGAAGACGCCGGTGCTGGGGTCCGCGGGTATTTGTCCCACTAGGCTGCCTCGCGAATATTTCCTCTATCTTACGCATCGCCAATTGCTCTCGATGCGGTATTAATGGCTTATAAATGACCGAAGTTATGCGCACTGACAGCGAAGGGAAAAATCTCCAGCGTCGTAACGAGGAGCGGTTTGTATATTGAGCGGTAGCGGAGTCGATTCAGGCGAACAGGTTGCGAGAATGAGCTGCGATGATATAGTTCCCTGATCGCATGTCGTTATCGTTGCGCGATGCGTTGCGTTTGCGATAACCAGGAATTAATGAGCTCTATAGTGACTATTTCGTAACGGCTAGACGTCAGACTGCTGTGGAAACCCACTAGATAGGGCAAGAAAAGAACTATGAAGAATTTTTTCTCTCCTTTTCTTGCTGTAGAAACAAAGAAAACTAACTACCTTTGTTATCTCTTAACTCTTGCCTCTGCTTACCTTGTCTCCTCTTCGTACCTTGCGTTACACGGCTGGAGAGAGACCCAAAGAAATACGTTTATCAGATAATGGTGAATGGATGTCGTTTGTGTTGCGGAATCTCTTGTGGTTTGAATTGCACATGGACCTTATGTGAGCTACTGATTGTGATCGTGATTGTGAATGTTTGTAAAGAGCGGTGCAAGTCTGTCAATGCAGGGAGAAATTTTGTGTTGGGTGAGGGATAGGGGAAGAAACAGTTGCTGAGGATAAGAATTGCTGAGAATCAGAATGCTGAGGAACACAAAATAAAGAAAACAATGAAACTTATGTACCTTATGGAGGTATAGGTGAAATTTCCATGCATCATATGTATCCTGCTTTTTTTGTCCAAATGTAAATATTATTTTAAATGCGTAAATGTAATTACGCTATTTCTTATTTTGTCTGATTTATTTTATTTCTGATGTACGTAAGCTGGCATTTTCTTTGTTTGTATTTCAACCTATTGTATCTTTTTTGTCTCTTGCAAATATGTTGTGCATACATGTTTTAAATGCATTGTCTATAATTACACTGTTGTAATCTGCTTGTATGTACTTTTTACACGCCTCTTCAAACCCTGTAAATAGTTGCCTCTGCTGTCAAGGGTGGGATGGCCTCGTCAGGCGGGAAACCGCCTTTAGCCTACTCACCCAGGACAGAATTTTTTGAAAATTTTGTCCCAAATAAAAATCTTACTTACTTACTTATTAATGCTGTCGCATTCCACTCTTAAGGGCGCCTTAAGTGTCCCCCATGTTTTTCTGTTTGGTCGCGAAAATGCAGCAGGGATGATGTTGTAACTGCTCATAATGTTGGAACTGCGTCCCTGTGTGTCATCCGCGAGTACGCTGAGCTTGGGGTGCTGATGTAACAATGCTTTGAGCACTGATATTTACGAATATCATACGGGTATCATACGGATATCATACGGTATATCATGCGGATGCTATACGGGATATCATACGGCAGACCACTGTGTGCTGCGGCGCTCAGAGCACCTTGGCACCCCGCGCCAACAACGATCGTATTTGTTCCGTGTGGGTATAGATGTTGGCCACTTGCGTTTCTTGACGGTGACTAAGGTGTTACCACGCCTGACAAAAAAGCAGCTAGTCTTCTTTCGTAGACATCCGTAAGGGTGATATACATGTGGAGTGTATTTATCATCATAGTTTACCACGCACGTTCTTCGTGTCAAATAACCCGGGCCTGGGTCAGACATTTCGGTTTTCGAAACCTCCACTGTGTTATGGTTATTAACCTTCCTGTCTACATTATTTTTAGCCCTTTGTTTCAATGACCGACCTCCTTTGAAAGATAAACTGGGGAGCTATTTCTGTTCTTAATTGGCACTGGGTTGGCGTTATTTGGCTTTGCACGAATCATCGAATTATCCCGGAAACAAGAACGAAGTTGCGCGCTCCTCCGTAGGGATCTTCATTCCCGCGTCTACAAGTTGCTAGAAACGCGGTGTCGCGTTCTATTTACTTTATTGCAGTCATGCCCCATTGCATGCACCGCACCCGATGAAGTCTCGGCAGCCTTGGCGAACAAGAAACCCGGACTCCGGTACATCCTGCACGAGGATACCTGCGATCAAATCTCATCTCCGCATCTTCGATCACCTCCTCTTTTTCATTTTTTTTTCCTTTCTGAAGCCCAGGGAAGCACGGCATATAAGAACAGCTCGCTTTGGCTCGAGAGATTAACGAGACAAAAAAAAAAAAAAAGTTGAGCGAGCGCACTTACGATCAGCATATGTAAACTGTGTGTACTTCTCGATACGCTCCAAGTTTGTAATGGCCTACTTTTCTCAAGGAACACCTTTCGCTTCTGCAGTCAATTTTTCCTTCGGTTAGAAATATATCCCTCATGCTGCTTTTAGTACTTCTGACTTGCTTTCGCTGGACGCTTTTCGCTGGTTTTCCTATAAGTGCTGGCCCAATCCCTATAACGGTATAGCGTGATTGCGCAACGCAAAGTCAATCAATCAATCAATCAATCAATCAATCAATCAATCAATCAATCAATCAATCAATCAATCAATCAATCAATCAATCAATCAATCAATCAATCAATCAATCGTTACCTATTGAAGTGCAGCGAAACCGGTTCAGTTAACTGAAGATTGTGATGATGATCAGAACGCCGAGTTTCTAAAAAAAAATTTTGGCATGCCAGCTCGGGTTTTATGTGTCAGTCATATTTCGGCATAGTTTTCTGAAAGTTCTGTAGAGACACCAGTGCGTCGATACGATAAGCAACGGACACAAGGCACCATTTTCAAACTTACAAGCTCAGTCGCCACAGGCACCAATTATCCGAAAGGCTTCGGTCACTGGACCATAATTTTCCATTCGAAACGTATAACTAAGGCATAATTCGATATCTGACTGTAAAGTCGCTCTCATCAGCAAGTACTGCGCTCGCCGTTACGCTTGACGTCTGGGGCAGACCTTGGGAGACACGAAATCATGAATGAGGTTGTTAAGTTAGGTATAAGAGACACAAGACTGGTGGCTATGCCAGCTTTTCCTTCAGCCAGTTTTCCCAATGGAAATGGGCCAAGCGCAAGAGGTCACTGAAAGAACGATACATTGGTGAGTGCTGAAATCTCGCAGCCAAAAGAGAACGTTGCTTCTGCACTGGCACGAGTGTTGCGTAACTTCATACCTGCAAGCCATCGAGCGGTTCTGATAAACCGTCAAACTCTTTCGTATATCTGGCGCAGTACAAGAGATGTTGCTGGGCGCGGGATACTTGACGCTCGAACCACACTGTAGCAGACATGAGAGTAATTACCTACCCGTGATGCAATTTATCCTGAAAAGAAATGTGGATAGTGGATATAACGGACAAAATGCACAGAGACACGAATAAAACAGCCACAGAAATCTGTTGAAATTTCCCACTCTTTCCATCCTCCCGAAAGAGGGGAGAACGGCGCCGCTCCTCGCGGGAAGTTGGGTGAGGAGGATGGAAGGCGCACCCACGCGTCCCGCGTGGGCGCACGTCTCCTTTTTACGACGCAGGGAAATTAGGAGGACGCCCACGCTTTCGGCATATGCCGCGGTCCCGCGCAGGCGAGCACAACAGGCAGCTAGTCTATTTATAGTGCCTCCTCTTTAAAGGGGAACTCGGGGCAACTGCATCAGAGCTTAGTTCCCAGTAAAACTGCGCTGTGCGAGATTTATTTATTGCTGAGAAATACCCGCCGCGGTGTCTCAGTGGTTACGGCGCTCGGCTGCTGGCCCGAAAGACGCGGGTTCGATCTCTGCCGCGGCGGCTGAATTTCGATGGAGGTGAAATTCTAGAGTCTCGTGTACTGTGCGATGTCAGTGCACGCTAAAGAACTCCAGGAGGTCGAAATTTTCGGAGCCCTTCATCACGGCGTCCCTCATAGCCTGAGTTGCTTTGGGACGTTAAACCACAATAAATCAAATCAAATCAATCGCTGAGAAATTTAGAGTTGAAAATCCCGCCAGTCGATTCAAATTGATGACGTTGACGGTGACGTCGAGCGCAAAATATTGCACTACTAAAATACTACAAAAAAATTTGGCATTACGACAAAACATTTTGTCCTATTTTGGGCAAGATTCGGACATATTTTTTTTTACTGAGCAATGAGGGCCGTCACAATGAAGGGCTTCAGATTCCTTTATAGACCACCTGGTGTTCCTTAACGTGCGCTGACATCACGCAGCACATGGGCGCTTTTTGTATTTCTGTCTCTTCCATCGAAATACGGCCGCCGCATCCGGGAGCGAAACCATGACCTTGGGACCAGCAGCCGAATGCTGAAGCTACTGAGCCACCGAGGCGCCGGGTCTATAAACCAACTTCGTTTTAAGTTAAATGCTGTTTCTAATTAGCACGCTGTAATCGCTATCTTCCGTTTGTTCAAGAGACCCTGAAGACAACCGAGTTTTCATTCCTAATAAAATACGTTAACTGGGCCTTTATTGTCTTTGTCGACATTTCCTCGGCAGGAAAGACATTTCTGTTGCTGATAAATTTGCTTAGTTAATGTTAGCGTATTTCTTTCAACCACTGCGATTAAGAATTGTGGCTTCGGTGACGAAGACGAGTGCTGTGAGTTTGCTCCGCAGAACTCTTCATGCTTAGTTCTTGTCGCCTTTCTTACGTGACTGAAGCGCACGATTGGTAACTGAACAAATGTTGCGTCTATATCTGGGCGCGTAATCTTCGCTCTTTGATCGCTCCCGTGAGCAAACAATCTCACCTGACGTCACCGCAGCGTACCTGCGAGAACGGCCAATTCGTTTTTCGCCCTTCATTATAGCTCATATATGAGAGCTCCGTTTTTTGGGCAGCTAGCCCGTTTGTCATCAGAAAGCGATAATCCACGTTTAAAGGCAAACTTAGATTGATGCGTTACATGCGGAGTGCGCTGTCTGAACCGGCCTTCAGGGCCTTTTTGTACGCCGAAGGCTACAAATCTTGCCTAATAGGCGGTCAGCTTACGGCTCGTTGTTTCAGAGGCCGACGGGACTGGTGGTGTCGCAGCGACTGTGCCAGAACATTGGAAAAATTCAGCATATATTAAAATGTAAGCGTTTTGGTCTGAGTAAAAGGAGCATTGTTCAGTAAGACCGAAGTAAGCAACTCTATGTGACCAGCAGCTGTGTAAGGCTAACAGCAAATAATTCTTCATGAATTTTGAAGCCCATTTATAGGACGCCCGTTAATAGACCCCCGTTAATTAGACATATGTTATTGGACTCCCGTTAATAGAAATAGTGCACAGTAGAGACAATGTAGAACATTTATTGGTAAGATAAGAGATTTAAAAGCACTAACACGAATACATATATGGGAGCAAAAATGGATTAAAGCTGTCCTCTAGCGCAAACGCTTTTATAAAAGGGAGTTCGCTAGGAGACAGTTTACACCCTTTTTACTCCTTTCTGCTCAGAGTGCAAAATTAGGGAGTATAGCAAAGCTTCGCTCTTAGCAGAGGGTCCGGATAATCGGGCAAGGTGGCTTCCGTTAGCTCATAATCGCTTCCATCGGCCCAGTTCCGATCAGCAGGGGTACCGGGGGTCGCAGCACTGTACTGTAACACCTCGACAGGCGCTTTATGCCGAGCTCGCTCGAGGAATCCCGTAGGCGCCTGCCTGGCAGCAGCTAGGCTCTCCGCTTCGAACGCACCCATCCGACAGCACGCCGCCGATGATGACGATGCCGACGGCTCGCGGCGACAGGAATGCAGCGCCGACCGGCACGTGCACCATAAACAGAGTCCCCCTGTTGTCACCCACGTGGCAGGTTTCCAGCCACTCCCCGAGAGACAGCTGCGCCTCGGTGACGCCTGTGCACGCTCGACGCCGGACGCGCTGGCCTGGAAAGCGTCGCTGGCATCCACCACAGCTGCAACACACCTCAACGGCTGCCCCTGGAGTCACTCGGAGCTCTTCCTGCAGATGTGCATCCTAGGGCTTGGACTCCTGATCTACTGCGGACCTAATTTGTGTCCGCACTGCCAGAACTCACCCCTGGGGTAACATCCAAATCCTAGCTGACCGAAGATAACATTAAAGACCAGCCACGTCTTTTTAATAGTAGTAGTAGTAGTAGTAGTAGTAGTAGTAGTAGTAGTAGTAGCAGTAGTAGTAGTAGTAGTAGTAGTAGTAGTAGTAGTAGTAGTAGTAGTAGTAGTAGTAGTTTATTTAAAACATAATAATAATAGAAGGAAGGAAAAGATTTTCGCTAGCCCCGGTATCTGCCATCGCTACGGGGAGCACCTGAGCTGGGGCAGCGGAAATAAAGGGATAGAAGGCAGACTGGAGAAATGAAATGAAAGAGGTGAGAGGACAGGCGAAAGGATGGGGAAAGAGAAGTGCAATATACAAGTAATCTATTTACGCTATAACTCTTTCTAATCGCGCAATGTACGTATGGAAACGTAGGTAGAAGAAAATGATGATCCCCCAGTGTGTGTATGTGCCATCTTTTCAAAGGCTAACAACAACAACAACAACAACAACAACAGAAGGGAAAGGTGATGAAGTAGTAGGCAAAGATGAAGGTAGCCGCCTCGATTGGATACGGAGGCTTCGGTGGACAATCTGTGGAGATCAGCAGTTGGATCCAGCGTTTGGCGCGTGTATCCTCTTTTCTTCTTTTTTTCACAGTATCCAATTCCTTCTCTCCAACGCAGCTATATGACTCGGTTGCTTTAGCGTTAGCCACTGAGCCCAAGGTCGCGGGTTCGAATACCAGCATTTAGATGGAGGGGGCGAATTGCAAAAGCGCCCCATGTGCTGTGCTATCTCAGTGCATGTTAAGGTATCACACGTTGTAGAATTTTATCCGGAGCATTTTGATTCGCCTTCCATCATAGTCAGCGTGCAGCTTTATGACGCTAAATCACGCATCATCATTTTCCTTCCACAACGGTCGGCCTTGGGAAGGATGTAGCGGCTGCAACCTAATGCTAGCA
Source organism: Amblyomma mixtum (assembly GCF_055824585.1). Taxonomy (NCBI): domain Eukaryota; kingdom Metazoa; phylum Arthropoda; class Arachnida; order Ixodida; family Ixodidae; genus Amblyomma; species Amblyomma mixtum. The sequence goes on along the minus strand of NC_143017.1, from coordinate 156,953,920 downwards.
GAATGTCGAATACCTCTCGCGGTATACCCTATCCTTCCTCCCTTTCGCAGCTCTTCAATGCAGCCTGAATGCTTAGAGGGGCAATGTATTCAGACAAGTAGCTGTTCGCGTGTATCAATAGGGTACTGCGTTTCAATCACAAAGAGTCCACTCATCGAAAGCGGATATTTTATTACCTAGGAGAGACCAAAATACGAAACGCAGAAGCCGCCATCACCGGCTGATTTCGCAAGTAAAATGCATGCGTCCAGACCGATTTCTGGACGGGATCCATGAGGCTACGCTATACCTCCATCCACTCCTATAAGCAGTGGCAACTCGTCCTTTTTGACAAGGACATCGCGAGTTTGAATCGACTGGCGCCCAGTCTAAAAAGAAACAAAAAGTGGCAAAACTGTGTCAAAAATAACACAAAATGTTCTGCAGTTTTGTCGTAACGACAGATTTTTCTGTTGTTTTGTGGTATTTTTCAGCACTACTTTAGCTTTCCCTGTAGTAGTTTTCTATAGTCTGTGTAATTCTGTAGTGTTGTTCTGTAGCAATTACACAAAATTATGTTGTTACTAGAAAATGTTTTATTGTTACTACAAGCTTCTGGCCAAAACATTAAACAATATCTGTTTTGACGACAGAAACTTCCCTGTTGTGTTTTTAGACTGGGCGGGAAGATTTCTAAATCCATTTTTCTCGGCAATGAATGCGTCTACTGCATTCGGATAAACGTCGGACAAGATCCCTTTAAGACTTTGCAATAGTATATTTCAGCATTTCAGCTTCGCCGATGCTGTGCATCAGCGTGCCGAAGATAACGAAAAAAAAAAAAAGAATTATTTCAACTCTAGGTTAGACACAGTAATGCCTGAAGTTTATCGTGGTTATCGCTGCAACCTCCTGAGCCTGCAAGCAGGAAAACAAATACTCGAGCATCTTTACTCAATTTTTTTTTCGGCCTGCGAAATGAGGGGAAAATAAGGGGGGAAACAGAAACGTGCCCGATAGCATGCCTGCACATTGCATGTATGTTGCCATGTCATTAACAGTATACGCTTGGCATTATTTGGCCGAATATAGAACTTCCTTCTACACTCCAAAGGAAAGGAAGAGTATATTCTTGAAGAACTCAACTATACGTTTCCACTTATATACCTTTTAAAGAGAACCCCAAGTGGTCGAAACTTCCAGAGCCCTTACCTACGGCGTCCCTCATAGGAGTCATAGCCTGAGTTGCTTTGCTCATAAACCTAAACATAACCCTTGATGGCGGTAATAAATAGTTAAGTACAATTACGTTGTTTCCCATTTCCAAGGAACAGGGGCGTAGCCTATCCCATAGCCGGTTTCTGCACAGCCATTTATTTCCGTCTCTTCTCATCGCGTGTAACCACTCGATACGTCCGTAGATAGAATAAGGAAACATTGGGAATGGTGCATACATTTCATCCCCCCACGCACTATACACGCGGCTGCAAAGACAGCGCGCCGCAGGGCTTCCGCCAGTCTGAGCATACAAAACGCCGCGCGAACAGGCGGAGAGGCGACACAGTCGGCGCATGGCTCAATTACACGCCCCCGGGGTAAAAACGCCACCGTGTACATCTCGCGCTGCGCCGCAGAACACCTGCCGTGTCCCCCCCGCGTGTCAAGGTAACAAATTGTGCGCCGAGCCAACAGGAAACGGCATTTCGCCTTCTTGGGAGGAGAGAGGGCGCGTGAGTAGCTGCCGCACTCCGCATACTGACGTCCCTTTATACGTGGGCGTCGTTGGGCAGGCTGTGGAAATAATAGCTCGTTCGCGAATGCGCAATGATCGGGGCCATTGCGCGTCGTCTCATGAGAGCCAACTATTTCCTCGTGCCGTTTCTATTGAGCGCCGGTGATTGTTGCGCTGCTGCCGGCGGGGTAGTTCGCTAAGTAAAAGTTTGAGCAATCGGACAGTTCGCCTTCTCTGATGTGGGCTCCGTCTCCATTGTCTTTATCCTTCGATAAACGGTTGCACGACGTTAAGAATTTGAGTTACAATGCAATCATTGTGCACGATCCGACGAATTCCTTTCAATAGCTTCCGGCTGATTTGCTGGTTAACGCCCGCCTGGACAAACCCTGTTTTCCCCCCTTTCTTTCCCCCTCCCTGTCCTCCTCTCCCTGTCCTTTTATTGCCGCTAGCCGCAGCTCAGGTGCTTCAGGTTTCGATGGCAGATGCCGCGTCTAGCAAGTGCCATCGTTTCTGAGGCAACGACAACATCTTTTCCTTCCATTTTTTATTTTTTAAATAGCCACTAACAACAATCATTAAACCCTGTTCACACTTTTAAGTCAAAGCAGCAAGGTGCACGAAATGCGCTGTTCTTCGAACTTGGAGTTGCTAGTTCTCCTGTAAGATTTTGATTGATTGATTGATTGATTGATTGATTGATTGATTGATTGATTGATTGATCTATAGATGAATTTATTGATCAATACATCGCTCGCTAGAGAAACTGCGGCCGGTTGCAGCCTTGAAGATAACTAAAACAAAAAAGGAAGACTGGAAACGAACAAAGGACCACTGGCGTCGCCATCGCCGTTTCTTGGACATTCTTCCGCCTCTTCCGGGTGCACTAGTAGTCTTCTCAGGCGCAGGACAGTGACCCCGTGACTGCAAGAGACGATCGCATGCGTGATGAGACATCATCACAACAGCTCTTAGACTGACTTGTGTACTGTGTCTTGAACTGGCGCTGAAGCCACCAAGCTCCCCACATTCCAAGTGATGTTCATGCCCTGTGTGCATTCAGATGCACATTTGAAAGTGTCCGCATCTTCTCTTTTGCACCAGGCCAATTCAAGTTTAAACCAATTTTTTACGAACAAAAAGATAGTGTTCCTTAAAGCAGTAGTGCGTAATGTGTGGGCAGAAATTACCTCTTCCCTTTCTCGCACTCTTACCACGAGGGGCACATGCCGAGCATGTGTGCACATCGTGTTCGCGGGTCGCAAACCTAAATCCACGAACGTTCGCACGAATCTATTGTCGCGAAACATCGATGTCGAAACTGCTGCACACATGCAAGTGAAAACGCGCACACGTCGCCTAAAAACGATGACGTTTACGCGAAGCACTTGGCAGCGGCAACGTTCTGGAGACCGCGATGCAAATTTGTTAACCATGCCAACACTCCACTATAACGCGACACTAAACCGCGCGAGCGCACAGTCGCTTCAGATCGGCGCAACCGATGCGCGATGCGCAGAGATACGCGTGTTATCGCGTTACCTCGCACTAAGAAAAAAGAAAAGAAAGCGCGAAGGCTGTGTGGCGAGCACTCGATAGCGCGCTTGTATGTGCATACGAGAACACGACGGGGACACCACCACGCACAAAGGGCGGAAAAGAACTAAAAAAAAATGTACAGAAGGTTAAAACTTTGGAGGGTAGAGGGAAGGGTGTCTGCGAGCGCCAAGGCTGTCATCTGGCAACGCACTCGTTTGGCAGATGCCCCGACGAACGATGGCGACATGCGATGGCAAGTGACGAACGAGACGGGGAAAAGGCCAGATCTTTCTGTCTGCGTGCTCGGAGCGTGTCAAGCCAAGTGTATACGCAGAGCTGGCTGCTCATTGACGCTTCCACTATGCTTGAGAGGAGAGCGAGGACTCAAGGAGATGTGCGAGGAATGGAGAAGGGAGGAGAGAGAGAGAATGAGAAGAGGATTGGATAGGGCGCCGCGTCCTTTGGGTTTCTACCGCCACCTCCGCGTTCCAGAGGCGTCGGCAGCCGCCCTTGCCCATACGCAATAGCGGAAGCTGTATGGGATGCGGCAGATTTACTCGTCGGTCGCGTTCGCATATACTTGGCGGCGAAGAGAGATTAAAACAAAGACAACGGCGCGACGGCCAAAGTGACTCGTTCGACGACGGCTTTTCCCCATCGCGTGGCTGTCTTCTAGTGTTCTAGTGGCAGTGTTGTAATCGTGTCCTGACAGAACACTCAGAAGTATCCGACATCGAAACAGCAACTTGCAACAAAGCGATCGGAGCTCGAAACAGGGAGACAAAAGAAACTCGCCGCATTTGTTCAAAGCACGTAAGAAAAATAAAGTGCAATTCTCGCTGTTGGCAAAGTAGACCTATCTATATGCGTTAACATTCTGTGTACTACATTACAGTTTTATGGTTTATTGGGGTTTAACGTCCCAAAGCGACTCAGGCTATGAGGGAAGCCGTAGGGAAGCGCTCCGGAAACTTCGACCGCCTTAGGCTCTTTAACGTGCACTGACATCGCACAGTACACGGGCCTCTAGAGTTGCGCCTCCATCGAAATTCGACCGCAGCGGCCGGGATCGAATTATACTATACTATACTATACTATACTATACTATACTATACTATACTATACTATACTATACTGGTTGGTTGGTTTATGGGGTTTAACGTCCCAAAGCGACTAAGGCTATGAGAGACGCCGTAGTGGAGGGCTCCGGAAATTTCGACCACCTGGGGTTCTTTAACGTGCACTGTACTATACTATACTATACTATACTATACTATACTATACTATACTATACTATACTATACTATACTATACTATACTATACTATACTACACTACACTACACTACACTACACTACACTATACTATACTATACTATACTATACTATACTATACTATACTATACTATACTATACTATACTATACTATACTATACTATATGTACGGCACTCCATGTATGTATGATACAGCTGTCGCTGATGAAGCTGATCATATATGTATTACGAACGCAACCTCCGAATTTGGGTCCGCAATCATCGAGGACATCAAGAGACGAAAGCGAAGCAGACGTATGCTTCCTGTTGACCGCTATTACAACAACGCATAATCCGATTCTCTGTTACTTCCACGGCCGCCACTGTGCGGCCTCGGCTATCTATCCCTATACGACTACATCCGATTAATCTCGATCAACTCCTCCTAACGAGGGTCTCCTCGTGTCGCAATCGTCGTCGCCTATGAGCATCAGCGCTGCCGTATAATACACGCAGCGACGAAGGCGACGACGTGGAGACGGGCGCGGCAGCCTCAATCTCGACTAAAGAGAGAAAGAGAGAGCGAGAGAAAGAGCAAGGGAGAAGAAGCCCGAGAAAGCGGCTTCCGGGATTGCCCCACCATCGCCGGGTACGATGCGGCGTCGCGATTAGCTTTCACGCGACGATCGCTGCCGAACGCGGCGCGTGCACGCGACGAGTCTTGCGCTGCTGCTGCTACCGCCGCCAAGCGACGCAAGCCACACACGAAGGACGCAGCCTCGGGCATGGCATGGAGGAAGAAAAACTAGGAGGGAGCATGACGTCACAATCTTGAAGCCTAGTCATAAAAAATATAATGGAAAGCATCATGGGAAATAGGCCCTCACGTGACAAGACAGTGGTAGCTCTTAGCCGGAATTCGGTTTCGGTTTCGCTCTCTCGCTGTACGAGCAACTGCGCGACCATCTGCTGGCGTTCACTGACGGCTCCGTGGTGAGCGCAACTCGCTCGCCGCAGCGGCCACCATCCCCGAGCGACGCGTGCGCTGACTGCGGCGCAGTGGAGACATCGGAGCACATGCTCCTTCGTTGTGCCGCTTCTGGAGTGCCGCGTCGAGAGATTCTCGCGGCCTGCAGGGCGCTGGGAATCATCCCGGACAGTCTCGAAGCGCTCCTGTGGCCGCGCGGCACTGCGCGCACCCGTGATATTCTAGCCTCTATACCCGTGACAGAACAGTGGTGAGCCTCTGTGCGTTCATCGAGCAGGCGGGCTTGACTTTCCGCTCGCTCTTCGCCAGGTAGTGTACGCGTGACACGAACGCTCCGTGGGTTCTACCTCGGACGGTATACGCGGCCGGGCGCCCCACCCCGGCCGCTAGTGCAGTGTGCCGCGCGCGCGATTAGTCCGAGACAGGACGCTACGAGCGCGCGGCTATGTATACATACGGTTTACTTCTTTTTGTAAGTGATTGTGCGCAGTGGCCGGGAGACCCCGCGCAGGGGCAGACGTAATGCCGCCAGCACTCTCTCTCGACAGCGAGAGAGAGATAAATACTTCACTGCTGCATTGAACCGCCTATGTGCGCGAGCGTATTCGGCACGACTTGTGCCTCGAGAATAGCGGAGAACGGCGGGCCCATGAGCGGGCCGAAGTCCGCCTGCCCGAGAAACAGAATCTTGCGCAGCGCGCCGGAGCGCTCGTTCAACACGTCCGTCCGCCGTGAGCGCTCTGGAAGCCGCTGCGCCCTTTTTTAGAGGCTCGTTTCTTCGCCTACTCTCGAGTTCTCCACTTATAGCATGCGCTGAAATAAACGCTCCGTATGTGCGTATAACGACGAAAGGAATTCCTCTCCATTCTCTTTATGAACCACAGTTGAACAGTGACGAGGTCGCGGCCGCACCCTTTGATGAAAAGTTTACCTGCAGTTTTCTACAGTGCACTCAAGAACTGAAGAGTGTAATCAACAGAAGTGTTGAGACGCGGACTCGAGCTCGGTACGCATTCCGCCAAAGCAACACAGGCGCTGCGCTTCTGCGCTACTTCGGAGCACGGACGTTCACTAAAAAGCACCGCTGGCTGGTAGTCTGGTAACTGTGGAGGAGGGCCTATTTCCCATGAGTCAGTGCGCAAAAGGGCCCTCGGCAGCGGCGTCAGAGGAGGATGGCTTGCAGAGGCTGAGCGCACTCTCTCCTAGTTTTTTTTACCTCCATGGGGCATGGCCTCCCTCCTTCCTCTGCTCGCGTGCCTGCCTGCTTGAGGGTGCGTGAGGCGTGCCCTTTCAGAGAGATGCATGGCTGCCTGATAGCCCTAATCCGCACTCTCGCCCAGGCTTCCTTCACTGCCTCAAGCGCGCCGTAATAAACGCTATCGGTTATGAGGGTGATCAGGAGGCGTGGACGACACCCTCAATGTCGGAGGAGTATTGAAGTCAGCTCCAGTGTAACTGGGAACACGTTGTCAGCCTTCAGAGACAAAAATAAAATTGCAAGGATATTTTGGCAACTAAAGTGTTGAGAGGCGAAGGCCGAGGACACTATGCCGTGGCGACTGTCGGTGGATGTGACTTCACACCGTTATCGCGGCTATATCGACACCCGAATTATACATCTTTCGGGGATCTTAAGTTTTATTACGCTTAATTACACATTTTTCCATCTAATCTGGCACAAATTCGACGTTTTTCCGATTATTCTGTGACCGTGACGATTTCCGGTGTATGTGACGCCACACTGCTCCCGGGGCTATATCGATGCCCGCGCTATTTCAATGCAATTTCGAGATTTTTGCCGATAATTAATTCACTAATTAGTCTGCAGTCATCAAACTTGGCTTCTAGGTTCATTTTTTCCTCCCCTATCTGAAGCAACCATTGGTTTTATTCTCTTTTTTAGTTACCAGTTAAACGCGTGTGACACGGTTCGTTAACGGACGACGGTATGAGCCATTACAGGCTTTCGCCTTAGAACAAACTATGAGATCACTGCGGCGACCCGCATTGGAGCAATTTCAAAGCAAAACGTCCACATACTATATCGACGTCCGTGACTATTCTGACGTCCATGTGCTATATCGATGTCCATGGATTTTGACGTCTAAGTGTATTTTGTCGTGCTTAATTAATCAACTACTTACACCTCATCAACCAAATTTTTCCCATGGCAACATTTTATCACGCACTATCTATCCCAATCACAGTTCCACACATTTATTTTCAGAGGACGACGTAATCGTGCGGACAAAACTTGCGGACACTTTCTGCTGACGCGACAGAGCAATATAATGCTTTGCATGAATAATTCCCTTCACTTTAGTGTCTAGCATCTCATGAGTATACAACTTGACAAGGAGCGCCCAGTGAAGAGCGCTCCTCCTGGCTTGGCGCTCGGCTGCTTTGGGATGAAATGCATGAAAATAGTATTTGATCCTGCCTCGTGTGCTGTAAAAATACCTTGTGTCAGACATCGTCATCATCATCAAAATGAAGCGTGTAAACAAGAAAGCTAATGTTCGGCTGAATTCCCTAACTCGCTTCTCTTTCGCATTAGTTTCTTTTAATTCGCACGACAAGTTTACGAAGTGTTCCAAGCCACGCGAGCTATACTATGCCCCCATCGCCTTCTGTTGATGAAAGCGACAAGAAATCTGGCATGCAGTTGGAATGGCGAAAAATCTGCGTCGTGCTCAATGATCCAAAGCTCGTAGGCGTCTGAAGTTCAAGGAAAAGGAAACTTCTCACAAAGGCCGCTAAGGATCAGACATATCGTACCGCTCAGTAGCCGAAACCCTCCTCCCATTATGATGAATGACACCCGCAGAGTTCCAATACGGACCAAGTTATTCAGTCGTGGCGTATAGACAAGGAAATTCCTGGACTTCCGGCTTCTTCGGAGAACAAGTTTTCGCTTCAGTAAGGCATGGGTGCCTTGAAAAAGGCCTAAAGTTATCATCATCATCAGTCCAAATACGTCCACTGCAGGACAAACCCTCTCTCATGGACAGCACAACACAGTGACATCTAACCGCAAAATTCGCTTCGAGAGCTCGGCAGTCGTAATAAGTGGGCGGGTGCCGGTCGATGACGACGACGATGATGATAATAGTAGCTAGGTCATAAAGAAAGAAAGGCGCAGTACATGTCACCCGCCGCGCTGGATCGGAGGTAAGGCGCTCGACTACCGAGCCGGAGTGCCCGGGTTCGAACCCGACCGCGGCGGCCGCGTTTCGGTGGAGGCGAAACGCAAGAGGCGCCCGTGTGCTGTGCGATGTCAGTGTACGTTAAAGACACGGCGCGGTTCAGGTGTCCGCCGAGATATGTGCGACAGATACTGCGCCATTTCCTTTCCTCAAAAAACCAATTTACCAGTACATGTCTCACTCAGGATGGGCGCCCTAACCGCGCTGGGATGGAAGAGGAAGAGAGAAAGAGCCGCCGTAGTGGAGTGCTTCGGATTAACAACGCCATCTAAATACGTACACCGCCGGGATTCGATACCACGACCTCGTGCTCAGCACCCGAAAGCCCCACACAACCACCGAAGCACCGCGGCGGGGTGGAAGAAGATCGCTTTCCTTTTCCTGGTCCAAGCAGACAGCAAGCAGCAGCCGAAGCGCCGACATAATTAGCGCGTGTCTGGCGCACTTGCGCGCGCCCCCGTGGGCGGCTGTCGAGACGCGGTGTGTCTCTCTAGACGCGTCATGCCTCCCCTTCCTCTTTCCTCGTCCAGCGAAGGCGCGTTCAGCGGCCGTGCAGCCCGAACCCCGCGCCAGCGTGTTCCGCGTTCGTACACGATCCGATGCGCCGTTTGTGGAGGAATAACAGAAGGAGGAAGAACGGCGTGCGTAGAAAAAAAAAAAAAAGGAAGAAGATCGAAGAGGATGGAGAGAAGAAGTAAAAAGAAGAACCGAAACCTGACAGGCAAAAGCGCAAAGCGAGCGAACCAGCGATCCCACGGCACGACGACGCGATATCGAGGCATGGAGCGAAGCATTGTGCCTCGCCGTGCGAGCTGCACGTAGCCCCAAGGGAAGTGAACGACGCCCTAAATTTATACCCCCGCAATCAGAGCGCATAGCAACGTACAGCGTTCTTCGTTTACATCCAGATAGCTTTCGGTTCAATCGGAAACAGTCATAAATAGTGATCGTTGAATGCCTTCACTTCGAGGTAAGTCACAGGGCTGTGATGACTGTTTACACCGATATGCAAATTGTTCCACTATCAAAATTTTTATTGGTAGTTTTATTTGTTTATTTAGTTTCGTCTGCCGATTCCCTTGTTAGGTCTTTTATTTCCCCAGCCCCCCCTCCCAACCCCCCTTCCCCCCTCCATATGCAAGGTATACCATGTCGACGGTCTTTATATGGGGGCAAAGGTTTCATTTCTTCACCTAATCATTAGCAGGTAATCGACACAGCGCGCAGCCGGTGCCACCTAGCGCCTACAAGACAGTCATGTTCTATTCTTCAGCATCTCTCATTTTTTTTTTTACTTACGTCATGGATGACGCCAACGCTATATTCGATGACGTCAACGCGTCAAAGTTATATCTTCTTAATAAGATACGGTCGGACGTCGTTATAACGAAACTATTTATAGCGAAATAATAGATATAACGAAGGGATGAGATTCGCCTTGGAAGCTCGGTCAACACAGGCTATAACGAAGCTACGGTTATAACGAACCAATCTCCAGGCGTCTTCAATTTCGTTACAACGAGGTTCAACTGTAGTGTTATCGTTCAGTATTTCTGATTGTTTGCTGCTCTATTATTTTTCCCCAGTCCTAACCCTTCCATTACGATATGGCTCACAGCCATTAGTGTTGCTTTAGCTCTTAAAGATACACCGACATATGACCAGAAACACTTGCCTCACTTGTGTTTTTGTCTGCTTGCTCACGCCTGAATGATTTTCCCCATCTAGATCGTAAAAATAGAACCTAGGATGAACTTTCAGGAAGAACTCATATTATTAATTCATTGATCTCTTTTTTTTGCCCAATCGGGCAAAAATGCATGTCGTCGGTCATAAAATTCGCCCATTTGACGGACGGAAGTGACGTCATCAGACCGGAATATTCCCATTGGCGGGAGGGAAGGGACCTCGCCAGACAGAAGCATTCCCATTAGGACGGAGGTGGCGTCATCTCCGGTAAAGGCGCCAACAGCGGCTAATGCTATCGCACTGCAACCCATAACGGAATTGGATATCACTGTGAATTTTTTTACGATGCGCTTTAACTAGATGTCAACCCGCCGTGGTGGCTCAGTGGTCAGGGCGCTCGGCTACCGAGCCGCAGTTTCCGGGTTCGAACCCGGCCGCGGCGGCTGCGCTTCGATGGAGGCGACACGCAAAGGCTCCCGTGTGCTGTGCGATGTCAGTGCACGTAAAGATCCCCTGGTGCCCCCTCCCCTCTCCCGCGCACTTTTTTTTTTTGTTAAAAAGAACGGGGTTATTTGTTGTTGGCAACCTTTGTCTTGCAATGAACGAGGCTGGGGTGATAATGATGACAACAATGATGACGATATTGCGGCGGCTTGTAATCTTTCGAAGTAAACGGCATGGGTACCAGGTGTCGAGCATTTTCCTTGCTGAACGGTTCTACAGGGATGCAACGGGGTAGTTGCGCTTTTGAAGAGTTTGGCAGGTAGCGCTTGCGGCGGCGTTGGCGGCGACGTCAGCACCCCGGCCCCCTCGCCCTTCCTCTGCATGCTCCTCTCCTCTGCACTCCGATCTCTTCTCGCCAGCCGATTGCGCACACAAGCATCGACGCCTCGACGCTAGGGCGCGTCCTGGCGGTTTCGAGGAAACCGCGCTGCTGGCAGTGAAAGAGCTCGCTTCTCGTAAGAGGGACAATAGGGGGGACGCACGCCCCGTGTTGGGGGGAGGGGGGGGGGGGTTGCTCCGGTATTTATAGACTGCGCGCTGTTGCCTCCGGCGCGACAAGCCGCGTTTGGGCGCGCCCTCGGCTAGCCGTTCTCGCGCGTTGAAAAGCCCGCTGATACTCGGACCGCTAGACGTCGCGCGTTCCCTTCTCAAATAGTTGCTTATAGAGAAAGGAAAGGCGCGGTAAATGTCTTGCTGTGGGGTTGACACCCCAAATGGGTCGGGATTGGAGGGATGAAAGAAGGGGGAGAGTCAACATAGAGGGCGGCTCCGGATTTATTTCGATCATCCGAGGTTCTCACACAGTAAAGGGGTGCCGTTTGCCTTTCATCGCCATTTAGCGCTTGTGTCTCGTCCTCGTTCCTTTCTCGTGGTGTGCATGGTTTGGCGCTATTTTTTCTTTAATTCAAGTATGCACCAACTAGCCCAAAAAGAGGTGCTAATGAAGAAATACAGCCGCTGCTGCCGACATTCCGTGCTCAGTAGCCAGGGGTGACTGGAGTCGGGCGCGGTGGGATGGATACTCAACACGTGGGTGCTGTCATTAATACCGAAACTCCTGGTTTCGGGCGTCGTCGTGCTTCGAGGCACTTTTGTTCTATGAGGCAGATAGGCATGTCGCAACGATTGATAAAGCAAGCGTCTCAGCTTCCCGCGTGGGTGTCTGCCGAGAGCTGCTTTTTGATTTCGAAATTCATTCCAGTGATGTTGTAAAACCGGCTGACATTTCGGTTGAAGTGAACTGACACCGCGTTTGCCAACGTTGTTATTTTTATGCGTGGCATACGTGATGTTGGGAATTGACGCAGAAGGCAAAATTTGAGTGCAGTACAGAAGACTGAGTGGAAAATGAGCAAACTGGGGAATAGCAGAAGTTGGCTCCATAACAGGGCAAAATTTCCCGTTGAATTCAGGTGCTTAATAATTTATTTCTCCGCCAAGCAGTCCCGAACGTTGGTCTTTCGTCATTCAAAGGAATGAACATGCCAGCAATCAGTAAAGAAAAATGCGCGGAGCCGTGCCAAAGGCACTTCACGCTTCTCTATAAACAATGCATCCAGAGTTAGCTGAATCTCGCAGTCTCTTCGTTGTCAAACTGGTTGAAGTTATCGCAGAACCACTGGAACGAACTTGAACCCGGTGTTGCGACCCGGGTAGCAAGGCCGGACCGGAGATGGGACGAGGAGGATGGGGGACTGAAGGCAACGAAAACTATACAATTATTTACATTATTTACAGAGAGCGACTGAGAGGGTCTCTCAGTGGAAGGGAACTTCTTCGTCAACCGGAGTCGACGGGAGCTAGCAGGCTTCGATGACTGACCGCTCACAACAGAGGCCCTGCCCGCTTTTGCTTCTTCTGCCTGAGCTTCAGCTAGCTTCCGTCGACTCCTGTTGACGAAGAAGTTCCCTTCCACTGAGAGTCATTCTCAGTTGCTCTTTGTAAATAATGTAAATAACTGTATGAAGTTTTCGTTGCATTCCTCTTAACCCAGTCTCCCATCCTCCTCGCCCCATCTCCGGTCCGGCCGCGGCGGTCGAATTTCGATGGAGGCGAAAGAAATTCTTGAGGTCCGTGTACTATGCGATGTCAGTGCATGGTAAAGAACCCCGGGTTGTCCAAATTTCCGGAGCCCTTCACTACGGCGCCCCTCGTAGCCGGAGCCGCTTTGGGACGTAAAACCACACAAACCGACCAATCCAACCACTGATTAAATTTTCCAAACTGAACCTGCGCGAACTGTCGTCTTTACCTAGAAGTCGCTCATCCATTCGTGCTCGCCTAATTCGAACATCCGGTTTATTCGAACTGTCGCTTAGTTCAAACTCTCTATTATCCGAAAAAATTTTCGCTTCCCTTCTATTTCGAAGTGCTTGCCCAGCACCTCTCTAGTACCCAGCGTAGCTACTGTCACTTATCCGCGATCGTTCTCTCCCAGTTTCCTACACACGCCCCTCCTCACCCGCCAACCATCGTCTACTGCTCTTGCAAGTACTATATATGTCCACGTAAAACCATTTCGAGCGGACGCGTTACGGGATGCAGCCGCGTTGAGGACAGCGTTTTCCTATTCCTCCGCTCTTTCCCTCCTTGTTCCTCCCTCCTCACACCTACAACGTGATGTGCCACCTCCCCCCCCCCCCCTCCCCCCTCTTCCACCATTTTTTTTTCTAGTTCCAGGATAGAGAGAATTAAAGCAGCTGGGAAGCCGGTCGGGAGCGCCAGCGATCCGCGGTGGGATTGATGACAACTAGAGATCTTTCGGGCGGGTGCGCGGGCGGGTTATTTATCGCGGCCCTCCGCCACCGTCGTATGCGCATTCATACATGAGAGTCGTGCAAGCTGCACACATACGCCGCCTCAACGAGCATAACGGAACCGGATAGAGCACGACGCGCACCGTACGGCGACGGGGAGGCAGAAAGAGTAGAGAAGAGGGAGAGGCTGAGGGCATGGCGGGCCGGGGCGTAAGTCAGGAGGAGAAGCGCGCGAACAATAACAAAAAAAAAAAAACGCGTGAAAAAGAAGATCGTAACGGCGCGCGTTCGAGATCGGCGAGGGGTGAAACGGGCACGACACGCCACAACGGTGAAACGGTTTCATTTTTGTTTGTATTATTCATTGCGTTCTCTTTTCTTCTTTAGTTCTAAACCCGACGTTCCCCCCTCGGCCCCCTCCCATCCTTGCTGTCCCTCCCTTGCTGAGGGGCCGGCGAATCTTCCGGGTTCGCCGAAAGGTCCATGCGCAGAGAAGACTTGTCGATCTCCGGGGCGCCTTCTTGCGAGGGGCTGCGCTGGTTCTCCGCCTCATTGCGGATGCGTTTGTTCTTGGCGCTCAGCAGGGTTCTTCTCGGATCTCGCGCGTCGTCTTCTAAACGGTCGGGCCGACGGACGCGGGGCGCGGGGCGCGCGCGTAAAGGAAACGCGCACATTTTGATCCCCCTCCCTTCCCGCTCCAACTCGCATGCAAGCACGAACGCACGCACGAACGGGTTTTTGATGGGCCAGGCTCGAATGGAAGGCAGGCGAGTCGAGCAGCGGCGTGCGCACCTTGAAATTACAGCGCGGGTGAAGCGCTCCGCTCGCAGCGAGGAAACCGTTCTACTGGAGCGGCCGCTCCGCTGTTTTCACCGTGCAAACCTGTCTGTCAGCAGGCTTTGTCGTGACGTGTCCTCCGCTTCGAGGCTATTTAGCTTGGCAACCCCGGCTCGGACGGGTTGATAGTGTAGGCGAGTAACGACGAACGCTCAAAGCAGCTCCAGGAAGAAGCCGTGTCGTGGGAGTAACTTTTCGCGAGTTCTCTGGGAGAGGACATTTGCTGATATAGTGGCGGCTTGTTGTGTTTTTGACATACATACATACATACATACATACATACATACATACATACATACATACATACATACATACATACATACATACATACATACATACATACATACATACATACATACATACATACATACATACATACATACATACATACATACATACATACATACAGATAGATTTAATGATTGACTGATTTATTGATTGGTTAATTAAATGAATGAACTATTACTGCGATAGCATTAGAAGCCCTTTGGGGCCAGAATGCGCCGTCAGTCATAAAATTCTACCATTGGCTGGAGGGGAGTGACGCCACCAGACCGGAGAATTCCGATTGGATGGAGAGAATGACTTCACCACATCAGAGCATTCACACTGGCTGGAAGGAAGTGATGTCATCTGACGGGAGCATTTCTACTGGCTGAAGGGATGTGCCGTCACTTTCGGAAAAAACATCAACAGCTGGTTATGCTATCTCAGTGCCGATACATAATGAAATTAGGTTTCCCTGTGAATATTATTTTTACTGGACTGATTGACTGGGTCAGTACTAATGACCGACCAATCGTCTGACTGACTGACTGACTGATGCATTCCCTTTCTCACTCATTGATTCGGTGGACCGGTCTCATCACGGACGGTCTCATCCATCGGTGTCAACGCAGCGCACCTTGAGCGCCTGTTTAGTTTCGAACTCCGCACAGACCACTACACCGCTCCTCCAGCCGCACAGCACACCTCAACTCCTCGGGCTCTACGTCGAAGCTTCCCCCCTTTTTCCCGACAGCTCGATCACCGTGCAGCGACGAGAGCACAAAGGGAGAAGACAGCCAACGGGCGATTCGTGCGCGGTTTGACCCGCGGAAGACAGCAGATGGCGGAGGAGGAGCGGCTAACCGAACGGTGTCGCAGTTTAGGCAACACGGTGCGAGAGCTTCAATTATGGATGATGCCCGCTTGCCGATTGCGGTTCCCGCTGCGGAACTCCCGTCCCTTCCACCTCGGTCCTCGCCCTCTTTTGTCCCGGAAACGAGATCGTGATCTCGAACGACTGAATAAAACGAGACGAGAGAGAAAGAGATGCTGAAAAAGAAGGAAATACGCTCAACACTCGGCACGGCCTTCCCGTGTTGGTGCTCCGGGGTACATTATCGCCTACCTACACTCAAGGAACAGTAGAAAAGAAACGTCGTTGTTATCTTCGTCTGTGTCTCACGGTGGTGTGAAACAATAAATATTTTTCGTTGTCACCTCCGTACGCTGGCTACATTTTGGAGCACGTTCCCTTCCCCCTTTACCCAACCCCCGCCTTCCTACCTTAGTGAACAACCAAATAAATAAATAAACGCCGTAAGCTCGCGAGCGTAGCGGTGATGTGCTGCTCCTATTGTGATTTACAGTGTGCCAAGAATATAGCGAGTTCTGGAGAGAGAAAAAGCGGGAATAGTAGGGGGAGGGAGGGGGGGGGGGGTGTTCGTATGTCGGTCAATCCGAGCATGCTCGCTCGCACGTCTTTGTCCAGCTAGCGGTGCAATATTGTTTGGATTTCGTTCTTGAAGTTACAAACGCCCCTTATGCCATTGTTTCAACCGAGCTTGACAGACACCTCAGAAGCGGGCGCCCCTTATTTTTCACGCAGCGAGTCGACTGCCCTGCCTCAGTGCGGGCACATTGTATAGTGTGTAGGTGTAGCTCACGAAAAAAATGATGTCGCCGTTTTTCGGGTTACGAAACTTTAGAGAGGAACCGTGACAAGTTGGTACGTAATGGAGGAGACAGTATGGCGCAGTGCTCTTGCGAAGGAACAATCTGTTGTCACGTGGTCTACTTGGCCCTGAGCGAGGGTGCAAGGCGATGTGTTGCTGTGCGACCAACACTGTCTCTACTCTGTCCAGGAAGTGGCAGAAAAATCTAGCAGTTTTACACTAATTCTAAGTGTATATTTGAACATAAGGATATAAAAATATTTGTTTCAATTTTAGTTAGAAAACAAAATCATTGCTTATTTTCTTTCCAAAGCGTGTGATGACGTGACTTGCTAAGCGGTCGGAATCGTGCAGTGAAGCTCCCCTAGTCGGCAGCAACGCTATAACACTTGTCTTTGCGCGAGGAGGAAGCAGCTTTAATTGTCGCTATAACTTGCCTGGACGTCGCCATATTGCTGTATGTGCTGTTGTGTGCATCTTGCGTAAACACGGTGGAAGTGGCCGCGCAAGCTCTCTGCACCTGCTCGCGACAGTCCATAGAGCACGTGCATTGACGTCAGCCTGTACTCGATGGAAAGGTCCATATAGACGCCCCCAACACCTGTTTCGCTTTCGATAAGCGTGTACGGAGCCCGCGCCGTGCTGTCTCCATCCAGAGAGAAAAGGGGACACCTGTCCCATGTGCCCAACCTGTCCTTATCTCAGCCCCCAGATAGAGTTCCGATCGGCAGACTCTCTCCGAATCAATCAGTCGCCTGGGAAGACGTCGAGCAAACATACCCGGCCTCACGGGAGCGCCAACAAGCCTCATTCGCCGGGCAGCGGCAGTAAATCGCGAACCCGCGAACAGGCTGGAACGCAGCCAGACCTCCTTATCTATACTAGGCTTTTTCTTTTTCCTACAAAAAAAAAAAAGAAATAAAACTTCCGCGCCAAGGTCACGCAGCCGTAAATCGCCTGGTCCGTCTTATCGTCGGACCCCGCAATAAAGCGGGAGTCTAATGTGGAGCAGATCTTTCCCGTCCTCATCGGGCTTTCTTTCTTTCTTTCTTTCTTTCTTTCTTTCTTTCTTTCTTTCTTTCTTTCTTTCTTTCTTTCTTTCTTTCTTTCTTTCTTTCTTTCTTTCTTTCTTTCTTTCTTTCTTTCTTTCTTTCTTTCTTTTACTACAGGGTCTACTCGGCTCCTCAGTTGCGTTCTCAACATTAAAACATTGAGCTCCAGACCGCAACGACGGGGCTCACTTGCAGATTGGCTGGGGCGTTCTGGTACAGCGCGCGAGGTCTCGTCCACGAGTTCACCCGAGGCTTTTCTTTCCGGGCGGACCCGAACGAGGTGGTCTTCACAGTCAGGGATCGCATGGTGGTATGCAGAGAAATTACACAGCACTGTCGTTTGCAAAGAGCTAGACTTCTTCCAGCGGACAGATTCTTAACCAGATACTAAGCCATCAGCTAGCGCCGGTTACAAACTTACACATTTCCAAACCCGGCCCTCTAGAATCTTATGTACCCAGGAGAATTTTCAGAAAAATGCGCAGACTGCGCACTTAGGGCCACCTTGGACCACATACTATGAGAGTGTCCTCATGCACCCCCCCCCCCCCACCCCCCCCCCACCCCCCCCCGGGAGGAGGGACGACACACGAAGTCGAAAGACCCGGAGACTCAACTGCGACTCGTCCGACTGACTTGCCGCCGCCCCGAGAGCCAAGAACTTTTGTCCGTCGTCTAGGCGGGTAGCCTCTAGTAATTTTCTTTCTGCTGGACATTAAAAGTTTTCCTATCCTATCCTATCGACATCTACCCCCTGCAGCGGCGAAATGCCGTGCGAGTTTGAAAAGTAGTACACACATATGTCCGGCCTCTATCCTTGCCGGTTGTAGGTGCCAATGTTAAATATTTTGTTGGACCTGTTCAGCACATTTTGGGACAGCGCGTAGCTCTACTAGCCGCTCTGTTTGAATCGGTCTGTGTCAGGTCGTGTGTACGCGCTTAGGGTGGCGTTCACCCATTTTTCCACTTTTCGCTTTAGCGACGCGTTCGGCCGCCTTCTCGAGCTCGCGTGCGTACGCATGATGACGCCAACGGAAACCACGGTAAAGTGAATACATCTGCGGTAGAAGTCAGTGAGAAACGGTTTGAGTATTGATGGCTTAAAAGCAGGACAGCGACCTAGGGTACAAGGTGAAGGTTTAAAATTGGTGTCCCGTAAAAGTTAAGCTAATCTGTATTTAAAAACCGAGAATTTTAACGCGAGAGCGCTAAGGAGCTCGTGTCGCAGAAAATCCGGCGACGCAGCGTCGCTCACCGTGGGCCACCTATGTCACGTGACCTTGTGACCTCATTGCAACCTGCCCACCGGACTGTGAGCAAACTGCGCACCGTGGCATCATCATCATCATCGCCAGCCTGACTACGCCCACTGCAGGGCAAAGGCCTCTCCCAAGTCTCTCCAATTAACCCTGTCCTTTGTCAGTTGCCGCCACTGTATTCCCCAAAACTTCTTAATCTCATCCGCCCACCCATCTTTCTGTCGCCCCCTGCTACGCAATAAATGGCAGTAAATACAACGAGTGGTGGCCTAGTAGTCTGAGCATCCACGTCACATGCAGAAGGTGCGGGGTTTGATGCCCAGTGCTGCCGGATGCCCAGCAGTCATACAATGGGATACCCACCGGTGATGCAATTAATGACTAGTCGCTCGGGAAGAGCATTCTGGATCGCGCAAGACCCACCGGTGACAGCACCTGCCATCGCAGGGCAGTGGCGCATCGCTTAACCGCTGCACCAAGGAGCCAGAAGGGGTACGAGGGCTCCCAGCGATCTATGAATGTAAGGTAGGGAAAGGCCAGTTCTGCATACATGGCCAGGCATTGACGCATTAGCTATCGCGTCATACCGTTAAGGCAAATCTTAAGTGTCCTCTCCATTATTTTTTTTAGACAGTGTCTTTAAGGTTGATTGATTGGCTCAGAGAAGTATAAAAAATTAAAACAAAAAACTAGCATAGACACACTCGGCAGCCGCCATCCCGGTTCAAAGAGGGCGCTCCTAATATCCATCTGTTTATTCGAGCCCTTCTCCGGAACGGCGTCAAACTAGCGCTGCGTCCAACATTTTCAAGGCTGGTTGTCGAGTCATCTATAGCCTCGTCAACCGGGTGCCTCACTAGAGCTTCCGAGCGCGTGGAAGCGCGGATTATCCGTACATGACAAAGGTTGAACCAATAACAATAGAGGAATGAATAAATGAATGATTCTGTATTCACCACTTTCACTGTTTCTTCTTCCCTGCCGTCGTCTCTTCGGACTGCAGGCACCTCATGTACGTGCCGAGCTGTTAGGCTAGCGAGCTGCTGACTTCGGGTCGGCTTGGTTTCGAGTTCAGCTCGAGGCGGTAGAATCATTTTTTTTTTTTTTTTTGCCGTATATTACCACCTTTAGAACAGAAATTTGCGTCATTTTCGTGTTTAGTGGAGGCGACAACCGCGCCTTGACTTCGGCGCAGTATTCGACTGAGCCTGTTTATACAATGGGAGCTAAAAGCATTTCACGCTTGTTTAGGCGGTAATTAGTTGCCTCGTTTGAGCTTCCGTAGCAACAGCGACTGCCGTAAGGAACACATCGCCCGCACTTGGGATTTTATGGTTACAACGATAAACCCGAAAATGATGTCTTGATGGTTAGAAACGTGTATTCACTAACGTGATGACGTCAATAAACCCCCTCTGCGTTGTCGAGAGTCTACGAAAGACCACGTCCTCAACATGCGGCAGTGAAAAATAGTGAAAAATTATACGGGGAAATCAAGGATCATATCGTGCCGGCTAAATATAGAGTTCTCGGAGACGAAGGTCGCTGCACTACAGTTGCTCCCGTTATAAAACCAGACGTCAGCCGCACTCTGACCCTCCACAATAACACAAAAGTCAAGGAATAGGCCTCTTTAAGCGAACAATAATAGAACAATGCAACGAGCCCCAGAACGATTGTACCAAACACAAAAAAGGGAAGCTTTTTCACTACTTTTACGATATAATCATCATCGGTACAGTTGGTATCATCCAGCATAGAGAGACCTCGATATGGATATGCCGGCGTAGGCTGTATTGTCCGAGCTATATTTAAACCGACACACACACACACACACACACACACACACACACACACACACACACACACACACACACACACACACACACACACACACACACACACACACACACACACACACACGCACGCACGCAACCATATACATACACATGTCAAAAATTTGCGGATCCCAGGTCACACGAAAAATTTAAATGTAATTTTTTGGCGACCTGATCGAAAATGGCAGTCACGCATTCATCGATGTTTCCACGCAGCCTCGAGATATTCCACCCGTTCCACGGCTCACGTCTTCCGCAAATGTATGACGTTTCGCCCAAACCTGAGGACGAGCTGGCTATCACCACGACATTTTCAAGTCACACAGCCAGCTAGCGAAGCGCGATGCGCATTACACGTTCAGACTCACGACATGCTGTGTACAAGCTCTTCGCATATAATAGACTCTTCCGCTTTCTCACTGTTCCGCGAAAGCAGGATCATATCACGGCGCGTAGTATATAGACGTGTGACTCAGACGGAAAGAACCCTGGCTTCGGTTCAATTCCGGCGGTCGCCCCCTATCGCAGACCTGCGGATGGACGGAATGTCGAGGCGGCCGCCAAGACAAACAAGAGACCCGCTGTGGGGGGAAATGCAATCGGGAGGCTCGAGGTCGGCGGCGCGGTAATTGTCCTGTCCTCATTGTCGTTGTTCGTCGTCGCCCAAGCCACGGACGAACGACTCCGCGGCGGCGCGCGCGTCACTCATCGTGCGCAGCAGATGCATGCGCGCGCAGGCATGCAGGCAGGCGCGGCGACGGGAACGAAATAAACGAACAGAAAAGTGAGGTCGCCCTTCCTCTCTAGTAGACGTCGCGTTCCCCGTGAAGGGCGACGGCGAACGCTTACGCGGCGATAGTTTTACGTGCGACGGTTGTGCAGGCATCCTGCGTTGTGCGAGGGAACTGTCAGTTCGCACGCAAGAAGTACATACGAACCTTTTTGTAACGAAAGGGTTTATAACGAAACATTGGATATAAAGAAGGAAGGAAAATTCCTCCTAAAATCTCGGTCAACACGGGCTATAACGAAGTAATTACCGCGCCCCTTCAACTTCGTTATAACGAGGTTCAACTCTACCATTTCTGCCTTGATGCCGAAAAAGTCTTATGCGTGTATTCGTCCAGGGGAAATGTATTCAGAAAAAAAAAGGGGGGGGGGGGGGGGTGTTCTTGCCTACTGATACTTATGGGGCGATTATCAACTGAAGGATCAGATTGTATTCTCCTCCATGTTGCTGGTATATTGTATGCGTGAAAATTTCACGCTTAAAGTAGAACGTCCTGAAAGCTTTTCTTGTTACCTAATCGAGAAGTTAATCACGAGATAGACTCGCATATGGCTGTTCCTTACACGATGAATGCTTGCGGGGTCTCCCGCTTATCTGTATAGCGCTGCTTCTCGGTTGCGTCCGCTGACATTCGCTCGTCCAGATGATGATGATGATGATGACGATATGATTTTGATGGGGCATCTTATATCATGCAAGAGATCTCCAGAGGTAGCCTCTGTGAGTATTCGGACCCGATTGAAAAGCTCTGCATGAGACTTATAGTTTCGAACAATTTTTGATAACTGCTACTCGCAACCGATTAGGGCGACACCTCACTGCGCGTTCTTTTATTTATTTATTTACATGATACTGCAGATTTTTTTGGTCCAAGCAGGAAGGGCAAAAGCAAAATGCACAAGAAATGGTTAGAGAACATCTTACGTACATATATATGTTTAAAATTCATGCATGCAGATATAAAAGCACTCCGATATACATCTTCGTCACATATAAAATAGTCACAAATGCACGTTTCAGAAGGGCATTTTCATTTGTTAAAAGACATTTGTGATGGCCTCTTTGAAGTTAGGACACGTAAAAACCTCTTCCGGTAGTGAGTTCCAATCACTGATTGTTTTCGGAAAAAATGAAAACTTATGGGAGTTTGTTTTTGCGAAGTGAGGAGTTAAGCTGTAGCTGCCACCTCCCCCTCTGACATAGAGCGGGGAATCTGATTAGGCCGTCCCATGTGGCGTGCCCAAATCACGTAAGCAGCGGGACGGCGAGGGCCGTATTCTCGACCTGTCTCTTTATTTTTTTTTTCTAGAGCTTTGGCTTGCATGAGTTTAAGAGGGAGAGGAGGTGGATCATTTTTAATCGCCGACATATTCGGTGTTAATGAAGGTAGGTTAGAAATGTTTGCTGTGTATTAAAATGTGCTGATTTGTTTATATAACGACTTTTTATGGCTGGAACGAGTCAAAAGGACTGCAGCCTGAATGCAGTGTTGAGCCATGATGAGAAGATAAGAGGACTCGACACAAACTTCTTATTTACTTGCCTGGGAGGTTGGCATTTCTTTTTCGTCTGCAGTCATGAAATGTACATGTTCACCGCAAAAATTTGAAAATTTGAAAATTTTCTACCAATATGAAACTAATTCGCGACTGAAAGCACGAAAGTATATCTAGGGCTCTCAACTATACTTTTCAGAGCTTGGAATGGTAGAGTGGGCGAGTTGTATTGAAGAAACATTGCAAATTAGACATGTTGGTATAAAATTAATGCTTGAAAAAGTAACGCCAGGACGAAAGCAAAAAGAAAGCGAACACACAGGCCGAAGATTGTCCTTTGTGGACGCGTTAGTAGCAGCCGATGGCAAAGAAGGATTAAAGGCGCGGCGATCAGTATAGAAGAAAGACGGGGCCAGCGCTGAAAAGAGTCATAAAAGAAATAAAACTTGTCAGGAGGCGGCCATCGTGCCTTTGTTGCTGTTTAGCCCAGGATCGTTAGAGTGCTGCCACCTGTTTCTCAGTGATTTAGTTTCGCAACACCCTGCATCGTCCAGCAACAATAATTAAAAAGAGTAGACTGGAAAGGGAACAAGTGCGCGAAGAGTCTAGCATGCACTACAGGAGATAGCATTCGCGATGAAAGATAATACGCGACCTTTAAGGCAAAGAAAATGGAACTGACGTGAAAGGTTAAAGAACGACGGAACTACACGGATTGCCGAAGCTCCACTTGACCCTCTCCTCTTTTGCTGTCGCTTTGAAGAGCATCGTGTTTCCTTCCAAGCTCCGAAAACTTTTGAAAACGCCAACACACTGAAAGGTCGAATGTCATCTTTCTAATGACACCGCTGCATTGGCTCCTTGTGTCGTGAGAAAAATAACTCGATCGATAAAACGAGAAAGAGAGAGAGAGAGAGAGAGAGAAGGCATTGGACATCCCACGCAGCAAGCAAACTGATCGAGATAAGGAAATTTCAGCTCTTGAGCCATCTTTAATTCGCGTATACGCTTTGACATGATTTCTCGGCCTACATATGCACACAGGCTGTTCATTTCTCTGGTCTTCGATTCCCGTGTCCGATTTCGGCGTTCAATTTGAGTAAAATGAAATAAAAGTCGGATAGGTTTAACTACGTGAAACGGAGCAGTAAATAAAGCGCCTACATTATAGCCTATCTATTTAGCCTAGAAAAGTGCGGGACTTGAGAGGTTGTTAGGAACAATTTGACAAAATAACGCGATGATTTCCAAATCAGTGCGTGAATTTTTTTTTTTTTTTTTATGGCATCAACTGGACCAGGGTCGCATTTCACAATGAATATATTTCCAGTTGAAGCTAGCAAGGATGTGTCCCAGGCTCTGGCACTTAAGACAATACTGCCCAAATCTACAACAAAAAGAAATGAATCGAAAAACAAATCATCACAAAATATGGCAGTAGCCTATAGGATTTTAGTTTCTTCGCTTGCTTCCTCCGCTTCGATATTGCCATATATTTTTGCTGCTAATCTTTCTTTGTTCGTTCGCACATTTGATACAGGCGCATCAAGTAAAGGAGCCTGTGCTTAGTTCTCCGTTGTCCATTTTTACAGTGTAGCTGTATAAGACAGCAGATGATGAGATTAGGAATAAGTTTGTGCGTGGAGTGTTGCCGTGGATCGCGAAGGGCATGAGGAGCGGGGTTTGTCCGGCAGTGGCAATATGATCATTGTGGTAAGGGTGGTGGCGTGATGATGGTTATGATGATGATAAGCATGTGCTGGCCAATGAAAATTCGATCCAGGCGAGCCGGTAGCAGCCACTTGCGGGAATGTGCCCTGCGAGGTGATGCGATGCATGTAAAGCGATCAAGGTCATGTCATCCACTCCTCAAGGCTACGTGACTCGAAGTGAGCTAACCTGGAGGAGGATGCGGTAATCTATTGCTTTGTCCCTGGAGGGCTGCTGGGCAGGGGAGGAGGGGGGAGAGGTGGTTCAGAAATTTTTGACTTTTTCTTCTCTTTTTATCTTCGCGCGTTTACTAATTTCCTACGGGCATTCCACCTCCAACACGTTTTCTTTCGTGGTGCTCTGATCTGAGGTCGCAGGCAAGGATTTCTTTTAAATGCGGAAACATTACATGGCTCTGTCGCGTCAGCAAAAAGTGCCCGCAAATTTGTCCGCACGATTACGTCGTTCTCTCAAAGTGTGATTTCGACAGATAGTGTGTGATAAAATGTTGCCGTGGGAAAAATTCGGTTGATGAGGTCCAATTAGTTCATTGAACAAACGCGCCGCGAAAAATGCACTTAGACGTCAAAATAGTCACCGGACGTCGATATAGTACATGGACGTCAGAACAGCAACGGACGTCGACATAGTATGTGGACGTCAGAAAAGCAACGGACGTCGATATAGTATGTGGACGTCAGAACAGCAACGGACGTCGATATAGTACATGGACGTCAGAACAGCAACGGACGTCGATATAGCGCATGGACGTCAGAACAGCAACGGGCGTCGATATAGTACATGGACGTCAGAACAGCAACGGACGTCGATAGTATGTGGACGTTTTGCTTTCGCATTGCTGCAGTGCGGGTCGCCGCGGTGATCTCAAAGTTTTTATTACATAATCCACAGTTCAGGTACCCAGTATGGCCAACGAAATTAATGCTTTGTTGGCGTTACTAAAGCGTTATCCCATCGCCTAGGAGCGACACGGCGATGGCAGCAAACAAGCTTCAGGTACGAGGAGCCGATAGTAGCTATTGCTACCAACGACTAAGTTTCATTTTGCTGCTTGTGCATGAGCACGTTCTGGCATTACCTCGCCTTTCTTCTGCACACGTAACAAAAAAGACAAAGAGGCTGGTTCGGTGGGAATATAATGACAGGAAAATCGCTGGCAAAAGTGAAAGTGATATCACGCGAATTTAATCTTTCTACACTTTCTTGTTCACCGTGGCATTCATTGTAGCTTGTGTTACTTAGCTTCTTTCTCGCCTCAGTTCATGTGACCGAATTTGCGTAACAAATACGCCTACTTTAGTGACCTCGGCGCGCAAATATATGAACAAGCGAACGCTGTACAAAGGGCAAAATGCAGTTCACCGTGCGTCCCACCTTCAGAGAGAAGCTCCGCGCGGTATTGAAACAGAAAACATGTGAAAGCTGGCAAATTTTATTCGAGATGAAAAGACGCTTCCCTCTTCCCTCTGTACTCTTCCTTCCCTTCGAATCCTCTTCCTCTCTCCCTCGACCGCTCCCTCTTCGGTCTTTGTCTGGGCGGACCGCTTTGTCCGCGCTGGCAGGCAGAGAATAATACACAGCTTACATGCGTCAGCAGAAAGGTTGCGTCTTTCCTGTTCGATATTGCTCCATAAACCGGAAGAGGGGAGCCACTTCTTGCTGTTTCTTCCATTTTTTTTCCCCGCCTGTTCTTCTGCGAGTCAGACGGCGAGCGACTCGTGTTTTCCCACAGAATGGGACCTCTCTTCGACGGGCGCCTCGTTTGACGAGGTACGTGTGTGCGTTTGCGCGAGCATGAGCTCGAGAAGCGTATGTGCGCGTGTTGTGTAACCTCCGCAGCCGGCCTTTGCGTGCGTCTACACGTACGCGCGTTAAGTCTTCTTCTCCCCCCCCCCCCCCCCCTCTTTTTATTCCTTTTTTAAAAGGGGGAGGAGGGGGAGGGGATGTGACGCATGATATCGGTAAACGATGCAAGCCTCCGCGCAAGCTTGTAAACTAGGCTCCAGGTGTTTGCTCTACATTCGGCACTTAGGACTTCTCCTTCGAGCTTCTTTGATGTTGATGGACGCCTTCCTTGCTTTTAAGGTCACTCCCCCCTCCTCCCTTTACTACGGCATTTCTTTCTTTCTTTCTTCCTTTCTTTCTTTCTTTCTCGTTCTTTCTTTCTTTCTTTCTTTCTTTCTTTCTTTCTTTCTTTCTTTCTTTCTTTCTTTCTTTCTTTCTTTCTTTCTTTCTTTCTTTCTTTCTTTCTTCCTTTCTTTCTTTCTTTCTTTCTTCCTTCCTTCCTTCCTTCCTTTCTTTCTTCCTTCCTGTCTTTCTTTCTTTCCTTCTTTCTTTCTTTGTTGTTACAGAGTCAAACAACATTTGCGTCTTTAAGAAAAAAAAATGGCGGCAAAATGGCAGCAAATGTCGCTACGTTTAGATAATGTCTGCTTGCCTTGTCACACGGACAGTTGAGATCTCGTTTGAGGAATTGTACATCACGCTCAATCCAGATCGAGTGAGGCTGTGCGGTCACTTTCAAAAATGGTGACCTTACTAACGCTTCGTTAAACCTTATTAAGATTCTCGAGCACGACTGAATTGGCTGCCGTCATTGCTTTCGAGTTAGTTGAGCAAGAAATTAACTTGCAACGGGATTAAGCAAATTAAGGAAAAAACGTATGCCACTTGTAAGCAAGCATGCGTTCGCGCGTATTTGAGACGGCATACTCTGGTTTAAAATTTGAAGTTTATTTGAGCTCGCGGTGCGTGGTGCGTCGTTTTCACAGCACTAAACGGACATTCCTTAACTTCGACTTTGTTGGTTGGAGGGACCAAGTGACGCATGCTGAACGGATGTTGAACCGCACCAACCGAGTCGCAGCCATCACCTGTCCACATATTCCCACGTAGTATGAAACAACTGATCATTTGATTTGAGAGTAAACTATAAATAAATGTCAGCCCACCCCTTACTTAAAACCCGCTAACAGGGGTCTCAGAAAACTAAACAGATTTTTTTTTTTTATTCGAGATGTTTGCCATTATGCATAATGCGAAAGGGAGAGAAAATTAGAAGAACGAGTGTAAACAAGCCTCGTTTAAAAACTGGCAAAAGTTCTTGATAAAGCGACTATCATGTGTCCACTTGCGATAGTCGCCTGCAACGTCCCATCCAAGGTCTACCTTACTTAGGAAGCGTCGTCGCACGGAGGCTGTAGCCGGGCAAGTCCACAGCCAGAAAGGTTTAGTTCGTGTATCTGTATGCCTAGTTCAACGGGAATAGAGCACGCCTGTACTACAAGGGCATGGAAAAAGGCAAACAGCTAAGTCGAGAAAAAAAAAGGAGGGGGGGGGGGGGAGGGGAGTGGCAGCTTTTTATGAAGGAAATAAATGCACGGCTACAAGGACGGTTAGCGCCCGTCCATGTCCTTTCTCGTGCGTGTCTTTTTAGCGCAATTCCTTTCTTTAAACAAGGACGGAATAAGGATGAGAAAATGCGCAGCTCCATCTGCTCATTATTATTCGTTAGAACGTAGATGAAATAAAGCAGGAAGTAAAAGGGTGGCCTCGCGCACGTCTGAAATGCGACCGCCTTCTTAGGCAGCCTTACGCTTCAAGCTCGAAAAAGAACGAAGTCGCAAAACGCGTAGCAGAGACATTGAGCAAGAAAAACCGGATCTTATGAATCGCGTCAAAGAAGCGCTTTTCGTCATGCTCCATTGTTTCTCTATTGCCAGGTGGTGCCGATTCCCGCCAGAGGAAGGAGAACCGGCCGGACTGCCTTCGAACAGCGGCTACGCTGGCGCTGCAAAGAGAGGAGGAAGGAAAGATGGAGAGAGTGAGAAAAAAAGAAAAATGAAATCGCGAAAAACAAGGTCGGTAAGGCAGATCCGATTAGCGCGCCAATCTGTCCCCGCGGATCATTAGAAGCGTGGTCGCATCCAATAAAACCTGTTCTCACGCGCATGGTTTGTTTTTCGGAGGCAAATGAGACGCTCGATATCGTACATCTTGCGAAGCAGCGCCCCTATCACTGCTTCTACTCGCCGCCAGAGCAAATATAGTGGCGATCGCGGAAGGCAAAAATTGATTTTTTTTCTTTTTCATTTGGATGTGTGCTAGGACGATGCTGGCATTCTTTTTCGAAGACAGGTTATCCTTCGCTGTTTAAGCAAGCAGATTATGTCTTCCTGTTAATTATCTTTTGTTTGCGCCTGAAATTTGCGCCGCTTATTATGTATGACAGGCGACTTAGAGTAGGCGCGGCTCGAGATTAATTTCGACATCCCGGATATGTTTTTTTTTCTATATGCGCCGAAATCAAGGCGTACGGGGCCAGTCCAATTCTGACTTCTTGCGTTGTCGGGATCCTGGCGCTTACGAGGCTTAGTTTACAATGCGAAAGCATCATAACTGTCTGTCGCGTCAGCAAAAAGTGTCCGCAAATTTCTCCGCGCGATTACGTCGTTCTCTCAGGATAAAAGTGTGAAATTGTGATTTTGACAGATAGTGTGCGATAAAATGTTGCCGTGGGAAAAATTTGATTGATTAATGCAATTAGTTAATTAATTAAACACGAAAAAATACACTTACACGTCAAAATAGCCATGGACGTCGCTATAGTACACGGACGTCAGAACAGCCATGGACGTCGATATAGTGTGTGGACGTTTTGCTTTCGCATTGCTCCAATGCGAGTCGCCACAGTGATCTCGAAGTTTTTACAGCCATGTTCGATCATTCTTGTTGAAGAATAAGCCTAACAGACGGAATAAAGGAAAACTTCAGCCACCAGCGAAGACATGCAAAGCATTTTTGCTATGTAATTTGTTTACTTTGTTGCAATTTAATATGCTGCACTGCATGCATACTGGTATCAGTAGGAACCGTTTTCTGTGGCCCTGACGACTTCGAGACGAATGTCTCGTCACGACAAACATCGTTAAATGCAACTCTGGGGAATCTATACTGTCACTATCAGTGTATGCAAACAACCAGTGCTTACCTCTCGTAATAACAAAACCCATCATGATCATCATCACCATAAGCTCGTCGCGATGGCTCAGTGGCTTTGTCGTTTGGCTACTGATCCCAAGGTTGCGGGTTCGATCATGGACGTGGCGGCTGTATCTCAACGCAAAAGATCAAAATTCAAAAACGCCCTTGTGCCACTCGATGTCAGTGCCCGGCCGTTAAAAGAACTCTGTGTGGTCTAAATTAATCCGGAGCCCTCTACTACGGCGTCCCTCATAGTCCATGTGTTACTTCGGGACGTTCACTATACAACGGACGATTTACAATTTACCAGTCATTATCATCATTATCCGCCTAACTACGCCCACGGTTGGACAGTCCCATTGGTCTCCACAACCCTGCCCCAACTGCGGGTGCTGTATTCCAGCAGAGGTCAGGATTTTATCCGTCCAGCTGACTCTGTTTCTCCGTGCTATACGTTTGTCGTCGCACACACACAGCTATATCTGCAGCGTTATATGTTTTAGGAGCAGAGCTCGTACCATCTGTGAGTACTACCGTAGTCAAACAAAAATAGCCCAACCAAGACAAAGCGTACGGGACCAGTCGAATCGGCAGCGTCCAGATAGACTACCGCAGCATCTAGAATGAAGATGAATGTCATTAGGGGAGAGTTTAAAGAAAAGTGGGAGAATAGTTATGGTAACTGTCGTTGCAGTCACCTTCAAAGCTTCTCTCATAGAGGAATGATCGGCAGCAACCTGTAAAAAAACTTTTCGCAGGACAGGCCGCAATCTTCGCGGCTGTAGAAAGCATCCTTGTTCTTTGACTTGGCCTCCCCCCCAAAAAGAAAACTCGAAGACCTTTCGCTGTCCGTGGCGGCCAAGAAATTACAGCTGCAAATGCATGAAGAGCAACAGTCCCATTTCACTAAAAATGCCCACTGGTGGGCCGACCCATATCACGACGTTAGAGCGGCCTAAAGAACACAATCGGCATCTATTCGGTGCGCAACTATCGAATAACCTATCTTCGGATAGCAGCCGAATTTCTACACGGGAAAGCTGCAGTGCCCCTGAACGGTGAATGAACAAGATAAAACGAAATTCAAATATCAAGAATTAGAGCCAAATTCAAGGAAATCAAATATCTATCATAATAAAGGAGGAAACAAAGGAAGAGGAAAGGAGGAAGGAGCTAGGACTTAATCCTTATTGACACCGTAGGCACTTCATCCTCATGTCCGGGCTCCTGCGCGAATGTCTTAAACCCCACGTTACGGGTGATACGATCTCACTGGTATTGTCTACTGTGCATTAGCCTGACTGCAGTCCGACGAAGATCTACGTGCAGAACGACTCCTTGTGCTGGGCCTGCCCACCTCTTTCAGCGACCTTTTACAGAGCCAACGAGGGGTTAACGCTTTGCTGTTAGCGTCAGTGAATAACACAGCTGTAAAGTGTATACAATGCCTAGCTCCGTTGGCACTGTTCATCCGTCAAAACTGCCAGTGAGAATAAAAAGAATAATTACGTTCGCCAGTGCTATACCTACTCATTGCAGCTGCGTGCGGTGGAAATTACTATGTGGTTCTGTGTTTCCGTTCACAGGTCGTGTCAGCATGATTGATTACGCGACAAGCGTCGTTACATGTTTTCCTGCATTGTAGAGTGTCTAGTTTAGTATTGCCGCTCATTCATAACGATTATTCGTTATAAAATCACGCAGGAAAACCTGCTGTGGGTATTTTGAGCGAGTCGCTAGACTGCAACAGTTTCTGCGTCGCAGCGTACGACAACGTCATAATTCACTGTTATCAATACCACAATTCTATACAGCAGTGAGTGAGGAATCTGTTAGCTCGAAGAAAAAAAAAAGCTTTTTACGAAAGGAAAGGGCGCACTATAGTAGGATACAACTTAGAAAAAAAAAGCAGTTGTTAACACTGGGTCACGGTCCGAACCATCCTGTATTACTGCGCTAGCCAATCACAACAGTAAACGAAGTCAGCTTTTTAATGTTTGACTTTATTGAACAAGCCAGGTATCATAATTCTAGAGGTTATAATTTTTTACTCTTGTGATTAGCTTCTCGTTAGGTTGCAAGAAAAGGTTTAACAACGGAGTACTTTTCGTCGCGGAAGAATTCTGTGCAGTGGCCCTGAATGTGGGCGGAGTTTCACTAGGCTTAAGTCGTGCCCGACTATAGCTGCCTCAGTTCTCGGTGGACACCAAATCGTGAAGTGACGAAGGAGAAGGTGAAAGAAGGTCCGTCGCAGCAGCCATCATGTTTACAAAAAAGGAGCACGGCGAAAAAAAACAAAAGAAAAACGCCCACTTTTGTAATCGGTTGAAGGTGGCGTGGCAGGGTGTGCAGCACTCTCGCTACGGAGTGCGGGGGTGAGATGAATGATGGGTGGTGCTTCTGGAAGGTGGAGGCTTCACTCTACAAGGATACAGACACACGCCGCAACTTTCGCATTGTAACACCAGCCGGATACTACTCAAGATCAAAGCGGCAAATGGCCCTCAAAAAGCTCCTCCGGCCATAGAGTTTCTTACTATTACCTAGAGGGAAAGCTGGCGGCGCTGCACTTCAGCCACCATGGACGCCCAAAGCATCATGGGGCGGTGAGCTACTTGTTGCGGCACAGTCGTAATTTTTTGGGAACATGGAGTGGCACTACTAAGACGTTTCATTCAGAAAACGCTGTTCGTGTGTGCGCAGACGACTTTCGCGCGAACGCAGTGGGCAAAACCCATAGTAGTGACAACGAGACGACACACGACGCCAATAAAAGGTTTCACTTTTCCGAAATGCCATTAAAAAACCTCTTATAGTATTTAAGCAACAACATCTTTTTTGAAAACATATTTACTTTTAAAAGTTCGCCTGTTAATTATGATATATTAGTTTTTATAGTGTTCACTACTTGGCCAATAGGAGAGCGAGTCGTCTCTTATTTTGGGCAAAATTTGCACTTAAATGCTTTTCTGCTCGTTTGTTGCTATCATTAGACAAGATATTGAATGTTAGGACGCTTGTAGTTATCAAACAGCTTTATTTTTCTATTATTTTTTGGCCAAAAGTTGCAGTTCCGCAACAAGTAGCTCACCGCCCCGTGATGCTTTGAGCGCCCATGGTGGCTGAAATGGTCTCGAGGGGTCGCCATGCAAACTCCCATAGACGGGCTGCCAGCTTTCCCTCTAGGTAATAGTAAGAAACTCTATGCCTCCAGCCAATGGTGTCGATCGATACTCTCCCTTGGCCGATTCTTCACCTCCTCCCATTGACCGATCCTCTCGGACCTACAAGAGTCGGATGCAACTCAGGAACAAAGCGGCTTTTCCACGTCGAAGCACCCCCTTCCGGCCTATGGCGTCGACCGATTCTCATGGCCCTGTTAGCGTGACAATGCAGGGAGTGGCAGACGTAAGGGCGATACCCCCCTCCTCCATGGTCGGGGATAGTCGCTTTCCTGCATTGTCATGAGAATCGGCCGACGCCATTAGCTAGAAAGGGGGGGGGGGGGTCCTTTGACGGGAAAAAGCCGCTCCGTTCTTGAGTTGTATCCGACTACAGTGTGAAATCGGAGATAGAAGGGGGGGGGGGGGGGGGGAGATGAATGGGGAATAACCGCGGCTTGAACGCATTAACAGCGACGTCATGAAAATCGGTAGACGCCATTGGCTGGAGGGCCTCCTTTGAGGTGAGTCTGCGGCTTCGATCTTGAGTTGTATCCGACTACAGTATTGCTTACGCAGTAATATCCGTGAGTGAGTCTGAATGAGCCACCCTTTGTGGTGGCGAGGTGTGGCCATGTCTCGCGTATAAGCGTTAACTCGCATGCAAAGCAGCGGCCACACGTGCATATGTTTAAACAAAGCGCAGTGGCTCTTGTCGGCCTGTCTGGGCAGGTAGGAGTACAGTCGGGGCAGGTATAGTACGCGGCCGCCGCGGCTGTAATTACGGCGACGTGAGGAGGAGCAGAGAGAAAAAGGAGCAGCGTTTCGCAAACGACCCGAGCGGCCACGGCCCTGCCTCAGCGGAAAGAAAAGCAAAGCGCAAACAACAGCTCTTTATTGCTCCGCTCCCCATGGTCCGCGCGGCGCGCCAAGGTGGCAACTTAATTAGCTTAAGCTTCCACTGAGCCTCGTTAGGCGGAGGAAAGGGAAAGTGCTTTTTTTATTCGTTTATTTTTCTAACCCTTTCCGGCACATATACACAGCGGTTGGGTGTCGGCTAGGGACTATTGTTATTCGCGGCAGTCACCCGTTGCGTATGACACCGTGTGAGTCTCGCGTGTCAACGCACTTTTTTTTTTTTTGTCCTGCGGCGTACTTTGAAAAGTAAATGTCCCGCACTCGGTTGTTTCTTCTAATTCTTTACTACGGACGCGTCTACATGACATCCTGTTAGTCCTTCACTTGTCTGGGTGCATTCATTTTCATATGACCTCTTGTTTTATTCGATAGCACTTAAGCCCCATGAGCTAAAATGCTTCGTCGGTCATAAAATTCGCCCATTGGCTGGAGGAAAGTGACGTCACTAGGCAGGAGCGTTGCCATTGGCTGGTGGGAAAAACGTCACCCGGTGGGAGCATTCCAAATGGCAGGAAGGAAGTGACGTCAGCAGACGGAAAGTGACGCCACTTCCGGTAAGGCGTCAACAGCTGCTAGTGCTATCGCGTTGGCAGAAGAATTGCTACTGTGGGTAGTTGCTATACCACCTCTATGTTTTGGAAAGCGCTAGATGCATACAAGGAAAGGAGGCATAATGGAATGTGTCCCTGTGTTTCTTTTTAATTGCTTCTTTTATGAGTCGCATTTTTTTCTTTTATTGAGCTGCGGGCTCCTCGATTGTTTAAAGTGGCTTCTATGTTGACTGGTTCCTTGCAAATCTTGTATCTTTTGTATTACACCTCAGAGCTCCTCGCACGTTTTAATGTTTTATTACGTTGGAGATTCTCTCTGTTGTAAGGGCCGTTTACTTGTGAATTACTACGTAAATTGCTCTATATTTTGTATGACTTTGTTTGCTTTTTTTATTGCTTTGTAAAGTGCCCTTCCTTCTTCGTCCTAACCATGGTACGCAGTATGTCTGTAAATAAATAAATAAATAATAAATAAAATAGGTATAGCGTGTTCAAGAAAACAACAAGCTGGTTAACTAATTGAACCGTGGCTTAGCTGACGCAAAATTTTGCACTAAGCGTTTAGAGCTCACTGCACGGCAGTTCAAGAAAACATGAGAGCAAGGCGGACGATCGATGGATGTACACTCGTTCTACACAAAGTTGTCAGTAAGCGGGGGCCCTTGCTATCACTCTTTATTGGTGAACACATCCGATGTGTCTCTTCTCCGATAGCTCTTCCTCGTCTGTATACTTCCGTTTTCAAGTGTACTCGCAGTTCGCCATCGCATTCTCACGAGACACCCAGAGCAGCTCAAAGATTCAATACAAGCGGTCTGAAGGCTTATATGCTTTCACGCTCTAAGTGAAGCGTCAAGCACCGTCCCGCCCGTCTTTACTGATTTTTTTTTTTCTATTCAGCGAGCCCGGGCTGGGTTTGGCCGCCTCCGTCATCGATCAGGCGATCGATCATCATTAGCGTCACGAGGCGGTCGCCGGCGGCCTTCCGACGTTCCCGGGAATTCCAGAGCCCGCGCCACGACGTCAGGAATCCTCTTTCCCTCTTTTCCATTCCCTCTTTCCTACCCCGCCCTCGCATGTGGAAGCATCGCGGTCGCTATGCATGACGGATACCCGCGGCTTGAGCTCACACACGTGACATTCGCTGTATTCAGGGCGCGACTTTCATCACCAGGTTAGCAGATCTTGAGCCAATGTGCGGTCTCAAATGCCGCGATATGTAACAATTAAGCAAGCAAGGGTAAGGAACTCAGGGGCTGGTTAAGATAGTGCTGCGTACGATTAGAGGACGATGAATTTCTAAGGACGACGACGACGCTGTGGTGCGCACTTATGTAGGTTCATCTGGACTCTGAGGCCATCGGCCTTTGCTCTCGCACACTATCTCCGCCTTTAAATAGTCAATTCGTAATAATATATTTATGGCAGGAGCGAACGCTCACTGAAACCAAGGAAAGCGTAGAGGAATGTTATGAGAAATTGGAGCATAGAGAAAGATTGTGAAAAATCACAGCATAGTACGGGACATGCGGCGGTTGTGGGTTCAGATCTTAACAAAGGCATATGGTTTGTCTTCTACTTTATGTAAAATTACCTGCTACTTTTCTGGTTACACTACTCATTTATAACTTTAATGAACAGCACCGCTAACAAAAATACATATTCCCCGAATTTTCAGTTGGATTCAGACTTCAGTGGCTGTTGGCTTCTTTCACACGCGATTTTTTCAGCAGGAAACTGGGATTTCTGTCACCGCTTTGCGACCGGGAGCGGATGTCGCACTCGTCGCAACAGCGTACAGCTGTACTTCAACAAGTCGGTCGCAGTGTACTCCACCATGACAATAGCGTTGCGGCTATCGCGGAGTGTTTTCACGTGCCTTTGCGACTGTGCCGATTTCTGCTTGCAGGACACGCATTGTTCTTCGTAGTATAGATTTCTAGCCGTGACGGGCGTGGAGTTTTTCCCCTCACTTCGCATGCAGCCCACCTGCGGCAACATTTGTTAATGGGATAACATTAAAAGCCTCATCGGGAAAAAGATGTCAGTCATGAAATTCGCCCATTGGCTGGAGTGAGGTGACGCCATCAGAGCGGATATTTCCCATTGGTTAGGGGCAAGTGACGTCACCAGACCGGAGGTGAGGTCACTTCTGGTAAAGGCATCAACAGCTTTTAATGTATCGCATTTCCAAACATAAGATAATTAGATGTCCCTGCGACCTTTTATTTCGAAAGCAATACTACTCCCAAGAACGGCCTTCTCGCGTAACGGCGCCCACTTGGCACGTTTGACCTTTAGAATCACCCCTGACGTCATACTATGCCTAGTGACGTCACAGCGTGGCGTCATACCAGGAGCGAGAGACGGGCTACCAACTCGGCTCGTCGGGTAGCGGCGGCCGCTTAGCGCGGCGCGCCGCGCTCCTCCCGCTAGAGGCGCTAGTGACGCTATAGCGTGCCGTCATACCAAGAGCGAGACACGGGCTACCAAACGGAGGCCGCCTGGTACGGCGCGCCGCGCTCCTCCCGCTGGAGGCGCTAGTGACGCTATAGCGTGACGTCATACCAAGAGCGAGAGACGGGCTACCAACTCGGCTCGTAGGGCAACAGCGGCCGCTTGGCACGGCGCGCCGCGCTCCTCCCGCTAGAGGCGCTAGCGACGTTATGGCGTGACGTCATACCAGGAGCGAGAGACGGACTACGACTACCAACTCGGCTCGTCGGGTGACGGAGGCTTCTTGGCACGGCGCGCCGCGCTCTTCCCACTAGAGGCGCTGCATATGCAGTATAAAACATTTGCTTTCGCAACCTACCAGGCTTAACCAAGGCTAAGCCCCCGCCAATTTTTCTAAAAGGTCTTAACAGGCGGGATATTTAGTATTGCTTTAGATAAAGCAAGTTCAATAGCTTTAGCCTGTACAACATTAACAAAACAAGCTTGTAATATCCGTTGCAAGAAGCTAGACAAAATGCTGTGAGAAACTGTTTTAACACAGTGGCACAGAAGCGGAAGCACCTTCAGTTTCGCCCAACCATGAACGCAGTGAATCCAAAAGTTGGGTGTCGCGGTCAGCGGCCAACGACCCCACTGTCAACCCTTGCGATTATAGGATTTGCCGACTGGCGCTAGGAACGATGGTCAAGAAGCTGCGTTGGGGACGGAAAATGTCTCCGCTGAAGAAGGGTCCTTTTGACACCCCAGTGAGAGGCGCCTGCATGACGTGCTCGTCAAAGTGCACTGTATCTGCGGTCCAGAATGGGACGTCACGGAACTCGGCGGCGACATGCTTCTCCGAAGACACTAGCGGGCCGCAACGCACACTATACCCAGATGTGTCGGCGGCGGCAGTCAGCCCGCTGGCAGGCGTTTGAGGACGCCGCGACATGTGAAACGACAACACGACGAGGCCAGCGGACGTGGCGGCGCTGGCTTCGGCAGGCGCTTCGCCGTCGGTAAGGGACACTGGATCACACCCAGCGCCGACGGTGGAGCGGAAACGCTCCCACGTATCGAGGTAACCCGTACGGTTCAGCGGAGAACGCGCGGCTGAGTTCCAAGTGCGTGACGTACGGGTACGTCCGGTAAGAGAGAGGGAGCGGTGTGGTATTACGCTTCGCGGACGAAAGCCGAGTTCAAGGTGGAGCATTGGCGGGGGACGGTTGGTGCCTTCCCCGGCGTGCGAGTCGTGGACACGATTGGTGTGTCATTGCAAATGTTATTTATCTTCGGAGCTTGCAATGGAAGGGAGAAGCTGATGACGTAATAAACCAGAGTAAACACTTCTCGGCCTCAAACACGGTGGTCTCAAATGAGTCTTCAAGAGCCAAGCACCACCTAAAAGTCTGCCCTAATTGAGCACGGTGGGCGTAGGCAAAAAACGTTTCTAAACCGAACTCGGGGTCTGTGTCAACAGATCGAAGTAAAAGCGCTTAAGTCGAGCTCTAGCACATGCACTCAGTTTAAACAGAGAGCTCTAGCGTTAATTCATGTGTGAGCCGTTTACACGCATGGCACGCGCGTGCGCAGTTCTTTGCAGGGTCGGTAACACTAGCGGTGTAGTGAGGCAGTGTAAAATTCAAACATTTTCTTATCTGCGCATGCGTGCTGTCCCTGCGAGCATAGACGGTTATCAGTAACAGTCGCGCTGTATACCATTCCTTGCCTCGACAATCGATCCAAGCTCGCCACCACAACCGGGTTGCATTATCGCGCTTCTGTTAAGGTCGTTCTGCTTCCTCTCCCGTCTTGACTTTCCTTCTGGCTACGCATTTGGCCACGTATACTATATATATGTATAAGCTGCAGATTTCATTAGTGCAGGTTTGTCCTTGCCAAGGATTTACGTTTGACGAACCGGCTTTTGTCGGAGCGCCGGTTTCCTTGTGATCGTGCGCGATGGCTCGACCGTGAGCAAGAAACCCGTTCCGAAG
Organism: Amblyomma mixtum; assembly: GCF_055824585.1. Lineage (NCBI taxonomy): Eukaryota > Metazoa > Arthropoda > Arachnida > Ixodida > Ixodidae > Amblyomma > Amblyomma mixtum. The sequence goes on along the minus strand of NC_143017.1, from coordinate 156,915,286 downwards.
CGTAATCACGCATAAATTAAGACGCTAATTCGATCACCAAATCATTATTCTGGCGAGTGCTCGAGCGCAGCCTATGTAAACAGGGCCTTGCGCTTACGCCGATCTCCGGGCTGATCTAAAGCGCGATCTCCATGGATATTGGAGACTCGCAATCTATACGCATAAGCAGCCTTAATATCTAGGTCTATAAGAGCTTCTGCACGGTTCTAATCTCAGAAGCAACGGCTTGATGGTATATGAGAACTGTTGAATTTAACTGAACTGCTACCATGAGCATGCACCTCTTGACATCCGGGATCTGTTCGTCCGTTGCTATGCCGCGAATTTATGTCGACCGCGGCAGTTGTATGAGGTAGTTTTTCTGGATTATACAGAGTCATTATCGGTGAATGCAACCAGAAGCGTTGTTACGTCATCAGGTGGTATGTGTACGGCTTCTGCAAGATGGTCATGGGAAAAAGTTGAGCTCTTATGCAGTGACATCGCATCATTGTAACAAGCGGATCATTGTGACAAGAAGTACACTCTAAGAAAAAAAGGTGTGATCTTAGTCTTTTTGAGGGGTAAAACACTTGTCGCTGAGCTGACACCTTTTTGGGGGTAAGGTTACGCTGTTTCTTGGAGACTAAGTATTTATGCTCTCGCACATAGAGTAATGTTACGCTCTAATAGCCTAAACTTGCACTGACATAAGAAGAGTAACTTTAAACCAGTTAGGTATAACATTACGCCTTTCTAAAAGGGGTAAATGTTAGCCTGAGGAAAGCATAAACATATCCTAGCATGCAAGGTGCAAGTTTGCACCTTTAGCAGATAAATTTATGCTACGTATAGAAGTGCAAAGTTACTTTGTCAAAGACTAAACTTATACCGTCATAAACAGAGCAAAGTTTGCACCCCTGTGGTGCAAGCTTATACCCTTACATGATGGATAAAGTTACCCTTCTATTGGTACAAAGTAATGCCCTACTGCAAGGGGTATCTATGCACTACTCGGTGGTGTATTTATACTGTCCACACGAGAGCATTATTACCCTTCTGTAGCGTAAACCTGCCCACTGAATGCAGAACTAAAGTTGACCCATATGGTAGAAGCCCGAGTCTTTCTGGAAGTGCAGGCAGTGTCAAAATGTTGCGACGAATCTTTCATGTGAGATGGTCTGTGTCATTGTGTGTTCAGGTGCAGGTACTACTGCAGAATGTACACAAAGAATTCATAAACGAATCGGAGAAAGAAACATACCGTCATATTTATTTTGCCACATGCTACACCACATTACAGCAATGACCCTGGCAGTCTTCTTCATACAGGTGGAGGCAGTATGTACCATGTATTTGACCTGCACAGAGAAGAAAACATATAATGAATTTTGCAACCACAAAGCTCAGACGACGTGACCATGGGCTTAGTTAATTCAGGTCTAAAAGTGTAAACCACACAAAAGGCAGGGATAAATGGAAATGCATGAAAACAATGCCACAAGTGCAGGCTTCTGTTTATTATTGAGAACCAAAATCAGAAAAGATATGCAGGAAAAACAAAACATGTCCTAAATGGCAGCTACTTAATCACTCACATATGCTGACATTATCACAAGCACACTGGCTTCTCAGGAAAAATCCAGACTATTGTGCCCAGCTGCACGGTCAGGCTGTAGGCATCCCGGATGCCAGACTAAGAAGAGGGTCATATCGAGAAACAGAAAAACATGTGCATGAAATGGAAGCTACTAAAAGGTGATACTAAAATGAAATGCCGTTTAACAAACCCTTCCCTCCATTCTCGTGTTTTTATTTCTCCGTATCTAGAGTGGTTAAGGTTTCATGCAGCCCTTGCTAACAATATGTCTCTGGTCTCTGATGCCATTATATGTTTTGTTGCCCATACAGTGAATTTTCTTCCTAAAAGGGAAGTGCAGGTGATTATCTGAGCATCAATGAGTGATACTTCCAACTGTAATTTTCCCTGCATTATTACCTGTGAATTCATTTCCAATTAGCAAACAGCAGGAAGCTTGTCCCTGTGATGGCATTTTTGGGTGCATTCCATTGTCACAGCCTTTCGATACAGTTTAAATACCTGGTGAAAGGCCTATGCACAAAGGCTATGCACTATAAATCTTAGTGTACCACTCCTGGAAAACAAAGAAAAGCTTTCGGCTAAATGTGAAATAATAGCAAGGGCAACTTACACATCTAAAGAATTGTCTCCATGCATGAGGTAACGTCATACCCAAAAAATTATTTGGACCACATTATAATACAGATACTTTTTATTCACGTTCATAGCCTGTTTCATACTACACCTCTACATTATGCCTGTGTAAAAAGCTTTGGTTATGGACTGGCCTTCACTGACAGACTACATTAACTACACAAGCAGCATAGAACAGTCTCCTTCTAAAGCACTATTTTTGCTTGAGGAAATTACAAATCTCGTCTTTTTATTTAGACAGTGCTGCTTCATCCAATGCTTGCAGCATATGCAGCAGCAGTAATTCTCATGAATTACATTTTGCTGGCACAATAGAATGTTACCTTTACACATCTTTTCAGATGCTTAGCATAATGAAATTGTAAACACTGACTGACAGCATTCAAGAATGGCTATTAAAAGAGTTGCCTTCCATATCTGCTGTCACATGCAGGGAACGTGAGCTTAATTAAATTTTAAGTTCACTCCGATGTGAAATAAAACTAATATGGATTCATGTGAGTTGTTGGAAATTATTCACATCAGTGAACAGCACCTTCCTACTCAAAAAGAAAGTGTGAACAGTGCAAAGAAGATTAACAGCCTCACGTAGCTGCATATCACATTAAGCTTCACATGCATAAACGGTGCTAGTCATATTAGCTTGGTAGCATGCCACCCTGCCAAGCATTACCATAATTGTGTCATTTTTTTCTGACGTCAGCAACATGGATTGTAGGCAGCGCCTCTCAAACTAATTCAATATGAAATCTTTGCTGAAGTCCAGCCTACTTTTGCAGAAAAAAAACTGCATTTATACTTCATGCCATAAAAGTGGTCACAATCAAACCATTATTCAGAAATTCTTCCAGAACTAAGTCCTCGAAAACATTGAAAAGCTCTAAAATCTCTAATAGAATGGCTGCAGCTGTGCAACATAGCATACTATGTTCACGGATGGACATCAAGTGATGATGAACTTGCAACAATGTCCCAATTACATAAAAACATACATACCACACACATCTAGTCCCGGCCACTTGTACGGTTTTGAAGAATCCAGGCTGAACTTCGGTGCCATGAGTGACAATGGTTGTGCACCTTTGCATCCCTCCTTCTCCCAGGTGCACTGCAATAGAGGCGTCATTTATAGCGTTAGTGTAATGGTTAGTGATAACTTATATGTTCATTAAACCACGTAATGGCAGCACACATGCTCAAAAAACTACAGGAATATTTTGAAAATAACAAACAACTTTTTATTCCAAATTTTATCCATTACAGCACTTGCCACATATTTATAAGAGGCATAATTGGCGCAATGCACTGGCACAGTAAGCCTACACAAACTTCCACAGCACAATGGCCTATTACCAGTGAATTGCCACTAAGTGCCTAACATAATTAACATATTTTCTAACAGCCACTGCAGAAAAAAGAAAACTATACTGCTACTGCTTACGAGATTGACAGTATTCATTACAGAATTTTTTTTTCGTTGACAGATTACAGCAGTGCAACCAAAATCCTTATTGTTCTAAACAGAAAAGCTTAGATACTAGCGTATTCTTCTATTCAACCTCTTAGAGCGACATCAAACCTAAAGTCTCCCTCTTTCATAAGAGAATACAAGAGCAGAAAAAGAGGTGACATAGACTGTACGCTTTTGTGAGCTAATGTTTGGCCACCAACTAGCCCCGACCTTTTCACTAGTAAAAAGAACTAAACAAGTTCACTTTTCTCTATTAGTTCTCAGCCTGAGTGAAGAGCCAGTTACATATCAACTTAACACCATTAGCAAGCGCATCTTGCCATTCGAATGCAGTAAAACTGCTGGCATGATAAGTCACATTCTGGGTTAGCAAAAATATTGCAAGGTGTAAGCGAAAACGGCCGCATGCCAGGAAGCGCAGAGCACAAATGAGCTGCTAATTTCGTGCCTATGCATAAATAAATTTCACGTTTACTGTTTTATCGTTTGCTTGCTAGTCCGTGATAAAGAAAAAAAAATTGACGCCGTCCATTCGCAAAAAAAAAAAAAAAAGCGGCCTGGCAGAAGGAGTTGCCTTGCAGCGCTAAAATTACAAAGGGATTATGGTCCAATAAGAATCACATATACAGTGCTGCAGTAGATGTGAGCACTGCGCGCAGTACGTGCCACAGAAGCGCGCACCCTAATTTACTCGCCCCTTACAGAACGGAGACTGCGGCTTGGACTTACCTTACTGAATGGTCGTGAGCAGGGACAAATACTTGGCGTTGAAGAGACGACCGGCAATGTTCTTTCGCACGGCAGACGAAGGATCATGGCCTGCAGCGAAAGAAAGCATGAGAAAGACGCCGGCAGATTGCGCCGCTGCGATCGTGTGTTGTACACGATAGGCTCCCTCCGGCCGCACGCGACCGGCTCAAAACAAGAAAATAGCAACAAGCAGCGGCTCGCGCACACAATCCATGATAAAAAAATCTGTACTGAACAGACCATAACTTGATGGCAGGAAACAACCCATATGACCAAACGAAAATGTCACTTACTTGTACGGTTGAAATTGGGCGCAAAGAATCCGTACGATGAGGGCGCCGCGACGATCTGGCGTGCGCTGTTTCTTTCAGACGTTGACTCTTTCGCGAAGATGTCGCGCACTGCAGCGTCACGCATCGATGAAGCTTGCACGATGAAGTAATCGCTGAACAGAACCTAAACGCACACAGGCCCGTACTACAAGATGAAAAGAGGAATGCGCGTCGCGACTTGCACGACGGCACCCAGTCGCGGTAAACAGCGGCTTCGTCTTCGACTCTACGCGAGCGGCCAATCCAAATAGACAGGCACGTGACCTGAAGAGAGAGAAGGGAGAAACCACGAGAAACTACAACCCATCGCCAGCCATCGCTTCCAAAGCTTGCTTCGCACCATAGAGGAATTACAGAGGAGGTTTTCCTTCCTCCATGCTTCGTGCCTTTCTTTCGTTCCGCCGGACCCCGCGCTTCCCCTCTTTTCCTTTTCTCCGCTGACTGAAAGAACGTCTGCGTTCCCAGTAATGTCCCAAGGTCAAGCCGCCCGCGTGCGGGCGACAACCTTTGGTCGTTGCAATGTGCTGGTAGCTTATTATTTTTGCATGCGCCTCTCTGCCCTTGTGGCACGTATTTTTCCGCGCTTTCGGCGTGCGCACAACTCTTCCGTTATCGGAGACAACGAGCGCGGCGAGACTCGTCTTGTCAGTCCTTGCAGTATCCCTTTGAAGCTTTTAATGCAGCCAACTATTACGCAGTATGAATTACGCAGATGCTGCCGTAAATGTGTGGCGTATGCAACAGAATAGTTTTCAGAGCAGCTGCAGCTTAAAGTTACGAGCATCATTCGGAAGTTCTCGTCAGCTCTCATTTACTACCGCGTACAGAAGGCACTGCGAAATATATATCAATAAACTGCCCTTCCTGTACTTCTAAATCAGTCATAGAACCGGCTAAAAAAGCGATGTAAATGCTGCAGCATTATTGATTCAATGTCAGGCACAGTAACAGTTTTAAATACTGATATTGCCGCGTGATATTGCTGCGAGAAATTTCAACTTTATTTTGTGCTTATGGGGCCGCACGTGTGAGGAGAATCCGAAGAAAGAAAAACCGCTCTGTTCAAAAATAGTTTAACTCAATCGAAATAGATACAGCTGTAGAAATATTGATTTAATAAAGCCGCATCGAGTGATCAGAAGCGTCAGGCAAACAAAGGGGATTCACAACATTTGAGGAAGATGGCGCAGAAGAGGGCTTCAAACGACAGTCGACAACTGCTGATGCAGCAGTTCTCACCTCTCATCGTTCCAGTGTTCGCGAAGTTCTCAAAATATTTTCAAAATGGGTCAACAGAGCAGAAATGGAGCACTGCCAGCGCTATGCCAGCAAGCATCCGTTAAGACGCTTCAACCGACTGGTTATTCGGGCGATTCCGTCTATTATACGCACTTTCATTTTATTCAATATAGGCAGTTGCCACCGCTGAATTTATGCTTTTGTTAAAGATTGGTTCGTCAGTGCGATACAATGTGTCCTTTAGCTCAGTTTTATTTGTGCATACAAGACAAAAGTCTCAGTCATCCGAAGCAACTTACGATGATGAAGGAAAACCTGCCGGTTTATACGCCGTGGTTTCATTTATTTTCGAGCTTGGGTCTTCGGGCAGCGTCTATCTAGTGCAATGTACTGTTTAGTGCTTATCATTAGCCTCTAAAAGAAAGAGTTATTTCCTGACGCATGAACCATTCCATAAGAATTCACAATGCACTGCCTCAATATAAGCGCCTTGATTACTGTTTCCTCTGGCACCCGGTTTGTTGCGGAATTCTATACTTCCATAGCGCTACAGTTCGAAAAAAAAATTGGAGGCAGTCAACTTCATTTCTGAATATCAGTACTATACTTGACTGCATTAAAGCTGCGCGGAACAACCTAAAAGCTAAAAGTTACGCACACGTACACTGAGTTTAAGCTAATTTCTGCTCTTGTAGGCGTGCAGCACAATTTCATACGCAAGAGAAGTTCGAATAGACTTAAATCGCGTTGGTCACCTCGCTCCCTGTTTATCAATGTAAAATAAGCTGAAATTGAATTGCTTCTATGTGAAACACTTGTACGCGCCAAAACATGATCAGGAAATGCAGCTATCTCGAAAACTGATTACTATGGGCTTCGCTATCTTGTGCCGAGAGAAAGGATCCGTACGCTTGTTGGAAAGGAAACGCCGAAATGTCTTTTACACTGCGTTGAGGAGTTTCCGAGCAGATGTACAAATGCTGGTGATCTCATAGTAGACCAGCAAAAGTGCGACTCTGAGGCCTGGCTCGTGTCTTGGTAAAAGTGCTCTAAACAAAAATGTACCTATATATATGGAATGGTCAGGCCACGTTCACAACTCAGTTCAGATGCAGAATTATTCCTTCCCTAGTTTCTTGCATTTTTGTTTTTCAGCGTTGTCAGTATTAGTGGTGAAGATCACACGTTTATCAGCGAGTAGGGCTCTTTTTTGCTGTTGAAATGGAGCAGAAATATGAGAGTGCAATTTATTCGGGATTTGCGTTACATTGCATCTTCAGCTAACATAAAATTACAGCGTCAACAATCTCGCTCGTTCGTCTGATTTTGATTTATTAACTTGTATGCATGTTAACCTGAACCCTTTCTGTTATTCGTCTGTTATTAGCTCAGGAACATGTGCCACAACGAGGGGTTATTCGAAAAGCAGTGCACGTTATTCGAAATTGTACGGAGGGAATTAACCGCCCTGGTACTTATCGTACGCTATTAGAAAATGAAGAACAGCGCGGACTAATAGAGCTTACGCTGGCTGTGAAGCAAAACTGTTCCTTTTAAAGCTTTTATTACCTCTTTAATAAAAGCTTAACCACAAGCCGAAATTATAAGCGCAATAATTTTCATGCCTCTGGTGTGTTGAAGCGCTAAACTGTTGATTTCGTTCAGAGCTGCTATTGGTCAGAGGAGTAACACAGCACCGATCATGCCGTCTGTCTTTGCTGACTTACTTCTTTTTTAAAATGATATCCAATCATGAGTATGAAAGCACATGCACCGAATATTAGTGATTATTTTGGTCGTTAGCAACCAAGAGCATGTTTGCATGCGTGATGGTTGTCGTGGCCGATCGCGGCCAATGCACCTTTTTTCAGTAACGTTCTGTGCATCCGCCAAGCCCCTTCGTCCGCCATTATTGCCGACCATGTCAGGCGGAGATGGGCAGAAGATCGCTGTACGTGTTCTTCGAAGAAATAGCTTCTGGTCCCTTGAAGAAGCGAGGAGGCGCGGTCAGTGTCGCCAGCGCGGGTGAAAGGATCAATGCAGTGGGGGAGCGTGAGCCAGCATAGCTTTCAACTATTGTCCTCAAAATAACCCCGCCACCCCGCTTTTGGGAGAGGGCCATCTTCGAGAGGGAGGGGAGGCGGTGAGGGCTGCATACTTTGCTGTACAGCGTCTTCGCGCAGAGGGAACACAGCTGGTTTGAGGAGTAAAAAAAGGGGTAAGTTTTCTCAAAGAGACTAACAGCCTCCACCACCTCCACACGGGTGTAACGATGCACTCTGCAAAGTGCTTCTTTAGTCCATGCGCCTTCAGATAGCATAAGTCGTGAAGATGCACCCTTCTTACACCCTTTTTTCTTAGAGTGTATGGTCTGGCCAACTATTCAGCGTCCCCGCGCTGATTGGCGCAGAATGACAACCGACTCGTATGGCGGATACGAGTCAGGAGGATGGGCAACCCGTTTGTTGAATTTTGTTTGTGGGGTACAGAAGCAAATGCAACGATACAAGTGTTGACATTGTGTGTTTGCGTATTTACATTGTGTTACGTGTTTACATGCGCAGCTATTATGCTGGAGGTACACATCAAGCAGCCAAAGCCTACCCCTCGATTTTAATGGCAGCCAAATCAGCTGGCTTCGGCAAATCATGCTCTCTCCTACCACTTTCTACACCCTTTACACAGAACACAGAACAATAACCCGCCCGATTTGTACGCTTGACATTCCATTAGGTTGAAGAGCGTCGACTAGTAGCCCTGACTAGTGCAAGGCCGCTCCCTTCGTCGACAGTAGCACGGCATAGCCCATCGAAGGGCGTGGGTTCCTTAAAGAAAGTGCACTACAGCGCACATACCATACCATACTTTTTAAGCGAGGCTTGTTTACACTCCTTCTTATAACTTTCTTTCCCTTTTACATTATGCCTAATGGCAAACACCTCGAATAAAAAAAAAAAAAAACATTATCCGAGAAAGCCGCTCGGGCCGCTTTGCGGCCCGGCGGAGACTGTTCTCAAAGATAACGAAGCAGAGCAAGAAGGTACCAGAGACAGAGAAGGAAAATATTGCCAGCAAAAACAATAACATAAAGTGAAATCATGTCATTGCAAGCGAGTCGCTCCGGCGGGTAGCTCTCGCCTCGCTGACGCCCGTTCCACTTAAGGAGCCGTGGGAGCCGTCGGCGGTGGTGCCTCACTCCGAGGTGGTAGGTGCCGGCCGTCTTTGCCGTGCGGTCTGCAAAAGCTGCGGCTTCAAAAAGAACGAGAAACAAGGATGTCTGGAATAATAAATAAAAGCGAAATTCTCGGCCGCCCTTGCACGGAGGTTTCGGGCGGGCGTCGGATGGTTGCATGCGCGTCGCCGCTTGTTATGTCTGTGCGTACGGGTGTTCGCGGCTGCGCACTCGTTTAGCGAGAAGGAACGACGGCTGCGAGCGTGTGAGACCCGTGTACCTTTCGTGAGTGCGCGTACGAGGCTGGCGGCATCGGCTCGCTTCGCCTCCTTTCCGTTGCTCGCCGTCGAGACGCACCACCACGCTCCCGCCGTCGCCGCTCACGGAACCGGTTTATCTCAATTTGCGACCGCTTCAGCGCCATCGGGTCACAAGGTCGAGAGCACTCACTCGCTGCTGCAATCGACGCGACGACCGCCGCTGAGATCTCGCTCGCCTTCTCTTGTTTAATTTTGCCCCCCCACCTCCTCCTTGAGTTGTGTTTTGTTTGCGTTTGCTTTACACCTTTTATTTTCTTTCGCAAACCTGAGGCGAGCCGCGCGGTTAAGGCGAGAGAAGGCCGCCTGCGGTCGTCATCGGTTTCGCACGGCCGGCGGTTGCCAGTGTGCTTTGCCTGTCTGTGTGCGTGTCTGAGCTTTAGTGTGGACGGCCGTGACACCGGCGCCCTATAACTCGCCCGCTTCCTCTGCTGCCACTGTTGGTCGGGCCCACGAGGACGCCCTGTATGTGTGTGCGCTCTGTTGATGAGGGGTTCTCCTTTTTCCATCACGGCCCAGCGCCACTCCGTTCTTCACTTAATTGAAAACCTTCTACTGTCCTCTCCGCGTTCAGTCTTAAATTTCGTTGAGAAGCACAAGAAATTCAGGGGCTCCGGTTTATTTTCTTGCTTCTCTAGTGTTTCACCCCCCTTTTTGTGTTCCGGAGTTTCGAGAACGGCTTGATTTTCTTCCCACGCCTGTCGTTGTTGTGCTGTCCCTTGTTAAGGGGTGGGGAAAGGGGGTGTTGTTGCCAGCATTAGTGCTCGCTTACTTTCACGCAAGCCACGCTTTCTTTCTTTCTTTCTTTCTTTCTTTCTTTCTTTCTTTCTTTCTTTCTTTCTTTCTTTCTTTCTTTCTTTCTTTCTTTCTTTCTTTCTTTCTTTCTTTCTTTCTTTTTGCGTTCAGCGTGCTGTACGCAACTGCCGTCGCCGCGGTCGGCCGACCTTGACATTGGAGTGAATGGCTGCCTGCAGGATGGAAACAATGAGCTGGTGTCCCTCCTGCCCTTCTTCGTTTTGCTTTGTCTGGTCCACCACCCGCGCAGTTTCCGTGCGCTTCGGAGAATGCGAGTGTTGCAAGCTGTGCTCGCCTCGCTCGGGCCGTTCAACCCCACGGCGCGTGAAGGCACGCCCTGAACGAATTCCCTTTGTTTTGCAAGCTCGTTCCGCGCGCACGTTCCAGCTACGCAGTCTTAAGCGAATCCCTGCTCACTGCGGAGGATGCTCTAGTTACGACAGCTGACGTCAGCTTGGCAGCTATAGCTAGCTTATTGCCCCAGGTTGGAATTGTGAAATATGGGATCCCTATGTAGCGTGCGTGCGCACAAGCACAAACAAATGCAGATGGCACACGGAGTTACTGGAAGTGTGCTTCCCCTCCATTACGTTTCTCTCGCATGAGAAAACGGGTTTATATTTTGTATTTTCTAAATAGTGTATATAGCTCTTCTCGCTATCTATTCCCTCTCTACTCCCATCTTTACTTTATGGTACGAACAGACAGACACACAACACAGGCGCTGACTGTCAACTGACATTTTTATTTCTGTTATCATCAAAGCTTTTATTTTTTATAGTTTTATCTTTTGACTTTTTAGAACCTTATAAAACTTTTATTATCAAAAAGAAAGGTAAGAGTTGTGTCAGTGCACCGCCCATCACATTGCTTCCGAATGAAATTGCATATCTTGCACATCACAGTCACGACGCGCGCCAAACCGCGAGTTAACCTTGTTTTTGTTTGTTGCTACCTGTTTGCACTTGTTTTGTTGTTTTTAGCGGTTGTGCAGTTTCATCTTTCCTCTCATCCGAGCAGACCAAGTGCCTTCCACCTTGCCTTACAATGTTGCGCACTAGACAGCTCAGACAGCTCTTGTGCTGCGTATCTATCTGTTCGTTCGGTCTTCGCGCTCTCACCGACGTGATCGTAGAACCAACAACTCCAGTTCACCACACTTCTGTAGATAGAAATTACCTCGACTGGCAACATCTTTTCCTTCCCGTTTTTTGCACTTTTCTTTCGATAAACCACTAATAGCCTGCTGGCAAAAGGATCATTCTATCAGTCATGTGTTCGCTGATATACCGTGTCTCCTGTTCTCATGTCTGCCACTGAGATTGCTGTGGTTGTGATCTACACTCTGTCGTGGTGCGACCCAGATGAACGAGCGAGCCCTGGCTGCCAGGATACGAAATGCGCAGAGTGCTTTTCTCGCGCATCAATGACGCGAAGGTTGATTAACTTTGGAAGTTTTTTTAGGTTTTGATGGAACTTTTACGCCAAAGAGGTTGTAGTTTAGTAGCGCCCTTACTTTAAAAATTGCTGCTCGTTTGATTGTGGTATCATTTGTTTCGGATTTATGTTTCTGTAGATTTTTCTGCAACTTCCCACAAGGGACCCTCTCCTCTTTAACACACTGAACAGGCGCAACGTACTCGTCCCCAGTGTCAGGATTCCATCCTTTTAGTTTTTGTCCCGCACAGCTCACAGATTGATTCGCTGATTCCTGATTGGCCTGAGGGCTGCAGCGCCGAAGCCAGTGCCGAGCTGACGATGTTGGAAGCAGCTTGCGCGGGCTCGACGACCATGTGACAGGGGACGTGCCCTTGCGAATACTTGTTACCACGTCCTTGTTTCGTTTTCCTCAGCTTCAGTGCACTTTCTTTTTATTTATTTCCGTCGTAGGAGCGAGGTCCACTGCCCGGAGAATTGAGCGCGCTACAACCGGCTTTCCTACTGACGAGTTTAAATGTCGACGTTCCTGCTCGCTGAGTGACAGGTCGTCGGAACGAGGGCGCAGCTCGTTAGGCCTCGTCGCCGTCTGGTTGTGCGCAAACGTAAACGCCAGCCCTGTCTGCTGCATCCGCGTCGCCGAAGTGGTTAGTACATTGTAGCCGCTCTGAGAAGACCTGTCAGATCTGAAGGATACCTAAAAAGCAGCGCAGCGAACATCAAGACAGGTATGTTTTTTAAATGCGTACAGAAGAGAATCGCATATCCCGGCCACTTCTATTCGAAACGTTTGTCAAGCTCAGAGGGGATACAGACAGGGAGTCAGTTCGCGTTTTATGGGCTTGGTTATGAACAATGAGCTTTCTAAAAAAAAGACATTCATTTGTAGCATGGAATGCGTACTTAACTCCATTTCCAGGTCAAATTTTATATCCGTGATGAAAAATAAACAAAGAAGAGCGTGGCTTAATAGAAGTCTGGCGAAATAACCTTTTACAAGTATAAACAGACATATGTCAGTTTTGATCAATCACGATCTCACTAAATGGCACTAGACGCACTTTCCGCAGCGCTTCAACTTTTTAGTAAGATGGAGTATATGCAGTAGAGCGCCATTCTGTACCCAATTCTTGTTTTAGGCTGTTTCACCGTTAACTTATTGCTCTTACGCTGCGTACAATCGTATGTACGTTCAGCAGCACATATGCCATTTATCTTGGATATGTTTGGCTGGGTTTATAGAGGTTTAACGTCCCAAAGCGACTCAGACTATGAGGGACGCCGTGGTGAAAGACTCAGGAAATTTCGACCACCTGGGGTTCTTTAACGTGCACTGACATCGCACAGTACACTTGCCTTCAGAATTTCGCCTCCATCGATATTCGACCGCCACAGCCGGGATCGAACCCGCGTATTTCGGGTCAGCAGCCGAACGCCGTAACCGCCAAGCAACCGCGGAGGACCAATTCTTGAACATGTATCAAGAATGTTATCTTTTTTTTTTTAGATACATTGGAGCACCGCAAGATTAGAAAGTTATTTGTCTTTCCGAGATTTCCATGTAACTTTGGCTTTATTCCTGTGTATTCGCTACCGACATTTCCTACAGAGGCAATTGAATAGCAGTAACCGTCACTTAATGTGGTCATAAACTTCTGATTCTTTTTTATTAGTGTTTCATAAGTATAGTGACAAAAAAAGCTTTTTATTTATTTTCAATATACGCACTTTGCTTTATACTAACTGGCTTCAAAAGTGATGCACCTGCTTCCAAATGGCGCGAGGTCATCAGGTCAACAAAACAGGTAGGCTAGAAGTATTACTTTATATAATATGTGACTTTTAACGGCAGCCTCGGTTCTCTATTCATCCTACAACTCAGCAAGTACGGATGCTCGAAAGAATAATAATAAATCTCGTCGCAAGTCTCTGCCAGGTTAGCCGCGGGGGAGGACGCACGCTTCGAAACCAGGAAGCACCGGGCATTTTTATGCCTGCAACCTTTTTATTCCATCCCTTTTTCTCTTTCACACATGCTTCTGGCAACAGCTTCCGGTGGCGGTTGGTGTCGGCGGGACGAGACTGGAATACCGAATGCAGCGAATCGAGCGAGCCAGCGTGCTTTTCGGCAGAGTACAGACAAAGAGCAGCTGGCATGGAAGCGCGCGGGCGGGCTAGGCAAGGATCAGTCGCTGGATGCGATAGGCGCGTAGCATTATTATCTTCACCACGGAGTCGCACCGCCGCCTTGTGTCTTGCTTCACACTGCATCCTCCTTTCTCAGTCTTCACGTCTACGCGCGCAGTCCGTTTCCAGGCGCGCGCCGCGGGAATGCTGTCACACTACTGCTTCAGACTCGTATAACTAACGCCGACTCCCCCCCATCCCCCACTCCGTCCTCCTTCTCGTCGTCGTCGACTTTTGTCTGCCTCGTTATGCATGTGTGTGTGAGCGTTCGCGCCCGCTGCTTTTGACTCTTTCCTTCTAGTTTTCTCTTTTCTTGCCTTCAGTCTTTCTGGCGTTCTTTTCGGCGGCCTGTTTTGTGCGCGAGAGCATTAGACGCCGTTCAAATTGGCTCCCGCTCTCTCTTTTTGTTTTCTGAACCGACTCCGGCGCGAAGGAATTCGCGCTAACACGTCGAGTGGCAGAGACGACGACGGCGTCTTTATTTTTTTTTCTTAACGCTTGACTTGTGAGCGTCGCCGTGTGGTGAACAGGCTGACAAGCCTGCTCATATACAATGCAAGTGGAGACTGAGCTTCGGGTAGAGACAGCCAGGGTAATCGTTGTCGCGGTACACGGGATGAAGGGAGTTAATTGGAAAGCGTCAGCGAGATGCATTCGCTACCCGAGTGCATGACCTCCACCCCGACACGAGGCGCTTATCGAAGGAGGGGAAAAAAAATATATGAAAACGTGGGGCAGGAAGGAGGCAGCAGTGCTTTGAAGGGACACAATCGTCTCGTCAAGCGGTCGAGTCGAAATCGCCTGAAGCGCCGACGTTTTTACAGCTAGCTATAGGCTACAGGTTACTCAACTCCAGAGGTCCTGTCTCGTCGTTGGCCTCCACAGAGAAGGGGAGGGCGTGAAGGAAGCCTTGTTGTGGGGAGAGGAAGAATGTGGTGAGGAGGAGAGACGAAGGCGCTGACTACTGGTCGACGTTGGCGGTATCTCCGGCGTCAGGCTGCAGCCTGCTGTGACGGACCCGCAAGCAAAACTCTTTCTATTCTACCCATCACTTGTCCTAGAAAAATCCGCTTTTTTCACGATTTTTTGCACTTTTTCAGTGAAAACATAGCAGCCAATGTAATGTCCCTCTCTGTTTCGCCTATTACACGAATCACTATCTCATATTTACTCTCCCTCTTCCTCTCGGCATCTCTCTTAACTTAGCTCAATGTGGAGTAGCAAGTCGGCGACATGTTCATCCGGCCGCTCTCCATACCATTTCGCGCATAAAATATTTAGCTCTCACTTTTTTTTTTTTTGTAGTCGATTGAACTCTCCTCAGTTTCCTTTCGACATTCTTCGTTAGCATACCTGTTTCTGCCCGACGTAGGCGACTGCCGACGGATTAGGTTGGTCGCGAACGTTGCTTTGCTGGGCTGTACCGAGTCTTTCTTGAATTCAAGTTTCTGCAAAAGCTTTTCATAACGAAGTACTACTTCGCAATGAAAGTTTTAATGCGGAGCTTTTGAAGACCAATCGGGGAAAAAAGAAAAGAATACATCGTTGGTCATAAAATTTTCCCATTGGGTGGAAGGAAGTGACGTTGGAAAAAAAAATGTGTCGTTGGTCATAAAATTCGCCCATTGGCTGGGGTAAGTGACGTCACCAGAGCGAATAATTCCTATTGGCTGGAACGAAGTGACGTATCTAATGAGGTAATTAGGTGTCCCTGTGAATTTTTTTTATTCCTGTGGGAGAAAAAAAAACTAACTACGCCTTCATGCAACTGTTGCAAATATTAATTCGAAAATGAAGATACTTGTAAAAGTAAGGTTAAGGGTAAAGAATAAAATTCGTTATGTAAAGTTACAGCACCGAATACGCGCCAACGCAGTCAGTGCATGACATCCAGCAACTATATATACAACGTACGCAGCCAGTGATTTCCTTCCACACACACCTAACACACCTTCTTTTTTTTTTTTTTTTTTTCTGAAGGCACGCACTTAATTCGTAACAAATCTTTTTTTGACACTGATGACTTCCCCCAATTTCAGTTCCTGGGGAATCCCCTGTACGCAGCCAACAGCCTAGCATCGGGGTCACGTGGTTCCTTTCGCGGACTCCGAACGGAAACGAAGTGGCGTGGCCGCAGGTGCGTCGACTCGATGCCGGAGGCTCGCGGGGATCAGTCGAGCCGCGCGCCAGATGCGGCTCCCTCGACACAGAGCTCGACGGAAGCGCGGTCAGAACCGAGAAGCGCCTGCCCAAATTTATTCGCCCTCTCTCCCTTTCTCTCAGGATCTGAAGATGAGCGCACACGCCACCGTTAGCTCTTTCTTTTATTCGGCTTCCGTGGCGGTACGGTCGGGCGGTCTCCCTTCCAAGGCTGGGTGTGCAAGTGGTGAAGCTGCAAAAAGAAAAAGAGAAGAAGATATGGGGGTGGAGAAGGGAAAGGGGTTGAGAGCAAAAAAAAAAGAAAGGAGTGTTCATAAGAGATCCCTCCGATGGCTGCTGACGAGATATGAAACGTATACTCTAGCACTCGAATATTTGACGTATCAGATAATATGACTCGCAACTTCTTAGATTAAGAAAAAAAAACGGTCTGTTTAACAGTAGTTTCTGATGCGCCCTGCTTGACGGAATTTCGCATGGATATATAGCAGTGACACGTGACTGCGGTTAAGTGTTTGGTCAGTGTGTGCTTATTTAGAAGAGCGCGCTTTTTTCTGCATACCATTGAGAGCGTTGTAGCGTATCAACAAAGACGTGCTAACCAGCAGGCTGCAGGGTTGACTTTTTAACTATTATTGTTAGGCGCTCATTTATTGAGAAGCCTGCAGCCCACCGTAAGTAATATCTATATCAGCGTTTAAAATTTTGAGAACGCGATCACCCTCACCGCCGTGGTTCAACTAACTTGGGTCACTTCTCGCAGTACTCGAAAATCGTGCGCCTGCGCAGAGCCACCAGAGACGTCCCTGAAATCGCGTCACTCCGTGGTGCATGTGCCATTGTGTGAGTGAAGGAGTGAGTGAGTAATGAATGAATGAGTGAAGGAGTGATTGAATGAGTGAGTGAATGAGTGAGTGAGTGAGTGAGTGAGTGAGTGAGTGAGTGAGTTAGCGAGTGAGTGAGTGAGTGAGTGAGTTATTGAATGACTGACTTAGTAACTAATTGAATGAGTCAATGAATGAGTGAGTGAGTGATTGAATGAGTCAATGAGTGAGTGAGTGATTGAATGAATCAGTGAATGAGTGAGTCAGTGAATGAGTGAGTCAGTGATTGAATGAGTGAGTGAGTGAGTAATGAATGAATTAGTGAAGGAGTGATTGAATGAGGGAGTGGATGATGAGTGAGTGAGTGACTGAATGAGTGAGTGATTGAATGAGCGAGTGAGAAATGAGTGAGTGATATTGAATGAGTGAGTGAATGAGTGAGTGATTGAATTAGTGAGTGAATGAGTGAGTGATTGAATGACTGACTTAGTGAGTGATTGAATGAGTCAGTGAATGAATGAGTGGGTGATTGAATGAGTCAGTGAATGAGTCAGTGAATGAGTGAGTGAGTGAGCAGAAAACAAAACTGCACTGAGTAGTAGAGGCGTCGTCACGTACTCAAAGTCCTCGGTTTCTAATGGCTTTGAACAAAACATCATTAGTCCAGTACGTAGGATTGCGCGCACCCATACATCTGCAAGAGAATATCGGAGCGACCGGTCTACCCCTCAGGAGCGGCGCTTCGCAGCGCGTCTTGTCGCTCTCGAAAGGTCGTGCTCGACGCGTGTAAAGCGTGGGCGCTGAAACTCGCCGTCGCACGGTACGTGGAGCGAATGCCGAAGCAGCGCCCGAGGGCTGCTCAGGCACACACGAACATCCCGCATTCTGCGGCGTTCCTCACCGCCCGCTGATAGGGCCGCCACTGAGGGCGCGCCATCTACCAACGCACGTTTACTCTATCCGTATATATACTGCATTCATCCGATCCTAACGCGCGCATTTGTTTCACGAAGACTGAGCCTCAAAGCGACATGCGTGTTAGGATCGGGTAAAAAACCAATAACATTCTAAGAACAGCGCCATCGTATTTGCCATAACTTAATGGCGGTCAAGTCATTCTGTGTTCCTTGGCATTCTGACAACATTGTAGTCACCAACCACTTCGCTGTGTTCTTCGCAGTCTTCCACCATCATAATTCATCCCCAGCATATTAGATACCGCTGCGGCCGTTCATGGGTGAAAATGGCTGCGGTGTCTGCTGACGTTCTTCGCTGCGACAGCACTAATGATAGACGTCAGCTTGTAGGAGGCACATCACGACGAAGAACTATCCAAGAGAGATGCGAACTATAACAAGAATGCCGAAATTAAAGAATGTTCAAGCTTGCGCACAGATTTATAGACAGATTTTCTAGTACATGTATGTAAGTCGGGTGCGTGTTAGAAACGGGTAATTGCGGTACTATACAGCTGTCTGTGTGGGCGCGGGCAATACAGAGGCGAGGAGTTGTCGCAGAGCTGTATAACAAGGTGGCCAATCATGGTGCACCGGAGGGGCACTGATCAATCTTGCGCTGTAAACAAGAAACGCAAGAGAAACAGAGTGACTGCTTTGCCGGATTCGCGTGTAGCAACACGCCGTAGCTTGCAACTCTCGTTTTGCTAAAAGCGTGCACTGCTGTGAAAGTTCCGAGGCGCGCTGGCGCAGTCATACTGCATGCGCGTTGTGGATGGTATAATACAGTGCTTGTTTGCAATATTTATTATGCGCAGTGTAAAATGGCGGTGGGGTAGCGGTATAGCATAATGTGCGTTGTCTTCCCTCGAGTAAATTCGATTTTTTTTTACTACTTGGCACTAGTGTAACCGATACCGGAGATGGCCGGGAATGGGGGGGGGGGGGGGGGGCACATGATTGGGGACTCGGACAACGACGAAGCGAGACCCGGGGATCCTGCAAATAACAGCTATTGCTGTGAAACGGCCGTGTGTTGTTCTGTGTCAGACCACATTATGGAACCCCACGGGGCCGAAATGAATCCAGACGATACGGCAACTCGCTTTCTCGTTTCACCTTTCTCTTTCCTCTCTTTTATCCCGGAGGAGTCCACTGTGAGTGTTAAGGATACTGTGCGTTTTTACGGCGATCGAGAGCCGTTACTGCGATCCCACCCTTAGTGGACGTGTAACTAAAGCCCATTGTGATATTTTAATTTATTTATTCAGATACCCTAGCGGCTCATCATTCAATAGCGCATTCAGCATTCCGAAATATAACAAGACAGATAAAAACATTGAAAATGCGTTCAAGTTCAGTGTTTCAAAAGTAGGTAAAAATGCAGAAAAATGAGAAATTGAATGACAGCCCGAGGAAGGTTTCAGATTGCTCACAAATACGTCATGACCAGTAATAGATGCAATATTCGCTGAGAGCTGATTCCATTGGAGAATGGTGAGGAGGAGAGGCGGGTAAAAAATAGACGGGCAAAATAGGTTCTGTTTTCAGCTGGAGACCCATGCCCGAAAAAATGTGGTGGGCCGGCATAACATGGCGCATAGCAAAAAAGAAGATGGCTATGATATGATTTGAGAAAAAAAGAGAGAGAGAGAGATAATGCCAGCAGTCTGTCTCTCTCGAGAGGAGGTAAGTTCAGAGCTTTTTAGTGAGCGAGCATTGAAACCTTAAACTTCAGATTTGCGCCGCTGTTTGTCTGCCCGAAGCCTTTCTCTGAGACCTTGAGGTTGCTTGGGAAAAAGCAACCCGGGTCTCATAAGCCCCACAGGTGACAGCACCTGCCAACGCAGGGCAGTGGAGCACCGCTTAACCGCTGCACCACTGCGCCAGGAGGGGTATGAGGACTCCGGGGGATCTATGAACGATGCCAAGTAGCCTAGGAGATGTAATGCAAATCATAATCAATGACAGACAGGCAGAGCAGAACAATGGATCTAAAAATTAATATGCAGAAAACCAAAATAATAACCAACAGTATGGGGAAGGGAATCGTAGTTTACAATCAGAAGCGAGGTGCTGGGAGTAGTGAGGGAATATGTCTACTTAGGGAACGTGTAAATGCCGTTGATCCGGATCACGAGAGTGAAATAACTAGAAGAACGAGAGTGGGGTGGAATGTATCTGACAGGTTTTCTCTGATCATGAATGGCAGTTTGCGAATAACCCCTCAGAGAAAGTATATAACACCTGTACCATACCGGTACTTACCTATGGGGTAGAAACGTGGAGGCTAACGAAAAGGTTCAACTTAAGGACAACACAGCGAGCTTGGAAAGGAAATGATAGGTGTAACGTTCAGCGACATAAATTAGTGCGGTCAGTTAAAAAAGAAATAAAAATAATATTGCCCAGACCACATCGGATAAAGCACAACGGGCTAAAGTTAAGAGACAGGAAAAGGGTAAAGTGGGTCGAGGAAGAAACGCGGTTTAATTACACCCTAATCGAAATCAAGAGGAAGAAACGAGCTTGGGCAGGGCATATAATGCCAAGGCAAGATAACCAAGGGTCGTAAAGGCTAACAGGCTGGATTCCAAGAGAAGGCAAGCGTAGCAGGGGGCGTCATAATGTTAGGTGAGCGGATGAAATTAAGAAGTTTGCGGGGACAGGGTGGCCGCCGCTGGCACAGGACAGGGTTAATTGGAGAGACATCGGAGAGGCCTTTGCCTTGCAGTGTGCTTAGTCAGGCTCATGATGATGACATCACTCAGGCGTCTGCAAATATTCTCATTGTGGAATTCAAGTTATTATTGTATCATTAAATAGACTAAACATTAGATAGGTTCAAGAACGGACCCTCGAGGTACTCCACATTTAACGGGTGGTCGGGATGATAAATGCATGTTAACAAGTGAAGTTGTAGTTCTAGAAATCCGCAAGTCGAGGTAAGACAAGTCAAGAGAGAGAAAAGGAGAGAAAGAAGAGAAACAAGAAGCGAAATTAGGAGGAGATAACGAAGAAGGGGAGAGAAAAGAAGGAGAATACGAAGCTTAAAGGAATAAGAGAGAAAGAAGAGAAGACAAAGGAAAGAAGGTTGAGGCACATCACGGCTCCTACCAAATGTTTTGTCTAAGCTGCAGCCTAGTATAGCCGTTCTTTTTCGTTTTTTCCTCAGCCCCCTCTTCCGTCGCTCTAATTTTGTCAATAGCACCTGTTGGAAGGCCGATACGGGCACGGCGCAGTAATGTAGCATATGGTGGGCAGATACGGTGCACAGTATATGGTGTACAGTATATGGTGGACAGGTGAAGGCGCGTTAACAAAATTGCCGTGAATTAACGCGAAGAGATCGGTAAACGTTGCCAGGCGCGCATATGTGTAGACGCGGCAAGCGAATAGCACTCACTGCAGGGACGGGGATCGGAATCGACGGGACACTCCAGCAAGCCTCACTGTCCGTTTTCTTTGGCGTCCCTCGGACAAATTTTTACGCGAACGCCTTCCTTAACCTTCGGCGTCACTAGAATCACTGCGACAAAGTATCACGCGTCTCTGACTTCCTGTCTCCGCGGGTGGTCGCCATTAACAGCCACGCACACCCCTTACCTTCAAGCCGCGGCATCTATTTGAACGACGCCCAATTATCGCCTCGTGCTTAGCGGGCTCGGCGGGTGATATCGCGTTAAAGGGACGGGCTGTTTAAACGCCTGGGACGGCAACTCGGATTGCATGACAAACGAGCCAGTTAAACGGGCCGAGGTCACTGCGCGTGTGCATGTAAGTACGAAGGCGACGAGACGAGAAGAGGAGGAACGACGCGAACTTGGGACTTGCGAAAACAACCAGCCAGACTCGAGGGAAAGGAGGAAAAACGGATGACTCCTCATTACGGAGGCCTGCGCGCGTGAAGAACTCGTTGCTACCACATTCGAAACACGCGATGAGATTCTCAACAGAAACCTCCGTGACAACCTGTTCTCTGCTCTTCCACACCCCTCTCTCTCTCTTCCGCTCCTTTTCTCTCACTCTCCATCGTTCTCGGTGATTCTCGTCCATAGCGAGAAGGCGCGAGAATATGTCCACTGCATACCCTTCTCCCTCTCTTCACCTTTCATTCTCCTCGTACATGGCATACGATGTTGGCACGAAGCGTCCGCAAGGCGTGAAATCACGTAGGGAATGAACGATATGAATGCGTTGGCCACCAGAGCGGCGCAGCCCTTCAGCGACCAGACGAGACCGCATTCAGACACGCTAGTGCATATATACAAACAGCGCACTCCACAGATGGAAAAGGGTGGCGAAAAAACAAAGAAAAAGTGAAAAAGAGAAAAGGGGGCGGGGGAGCGGAGGAGCTATCCTTGGCACGATTAAATGATGAAAGAGCGAACAAGCGACGGAGAGGGGACAAACATTAGCGGTAAGCGCAGCTGCTCAGAGGTAGATGAACGCAGACTCAGGAGGAGGAGGAGGAGTGTATAGTAGGCGAGAAAGGCAGCACGGATGCAACAAAACGAACATGGGTCGAAATGAAGAAAAAAATGTCTGTACCCCTCGCTTGCAGGGTGTCGTGAAAGCGGGAAAACTCGAAAGTTGGAAAGAAGGATAGCGAGAGGGCGCAAACGATAGGCTTGGAATAAAACGACAATGCGAAAAAGCAAGGAAGAAAGAGAGAGAAAGAAAAAGACGCTCAAGTTCGCGTGCAACCGGACGCGAGACAAGCGAATCCGCGCGGCGCGAAACGTAAATACGTGCAATATAAAGAACTCGGAGGCTGCCAGTGATATCGCGGCCACCGTAGTAGTTGATGTCAGTGCTTATTCTCGCTTTGTAAGCTTTTCTCCTTTGTTGTTACTGACGCTGGCGTTAAGGTGGTTTCTCGCGCAGTTGTGCATTGTTTTGTGCGCACTGCCAGCCTCTTGTCAGTGAGACATGGTGAGGGGAGGGAGGCGAGAGCTTTTAAAGCCGGGGTTGCGGCCACCGCACACAGAAAGTAAAGCCACGCTTGAACGAGCGCGCCTGCCTTGAAGAAGTGGGGTTACCCCGTCTTTGTTTTAGCGCAGTTCCGTACCAGGCCCGCTGGCCCCCTTTCGACGGATTGACGTCAGTCAAACACGCACTTGGTGTCACGTTTGAGGTCGGGTGAAAGCGCGAGGACCTTAGGTGGGAATTTTAGAGTGTGTGGTTAATGGCCCAGAGGGTCGTCCAGGTGATTCGCGAGGTCGTCGACAGGGCGCCTCAATGGTGGTCACTTGCAGCGATAGCACGGAGCGGCAAAGGAATGCTGTCGTTCGGTAGCCAACAATTTTACTTCTCACCTCATCGCGGTAGGGTTTAGAAGTTATCCGGCTCCATATTCGAAGTCGATCATTGAAAATATTGTTGCGGGAAAGAATATATTTACAAATATTTACAAATGGAAAAGAACAGCTGCGAGCGGCACCGAGAACACAGTCCGAACTTCGTCGTCGTCTTCTACTCTTCCCACGCTCTTGGTCGTCGTCGTCGTCTACCCGCTTCAGGACCCCCGGCTGCTGAAACGCCGTCTCGGCGTTAGGGCGGCGACGTATGAGCGTCGTGATAAGGTTTAAGGCGACAGACGTGGACGATGTCGGTGGTGGCGCCAGAGGACGATGGCGAGGTTTCAAGGGGAGCAATTTCATAGTTCACGTCGGTAACACGGCGCACGACACGGTAAGGGCCACGGTAGTGCGAAAGGAGCTTCTCGGATAGACCGACGCTGCGAGAGGGCGTCCAGTGAAGGACGAGTGATCCTGGGGTAAATTCGACGGCCTGGTGACGGCGGTCGTAGGCTGACTTTTGGGAAACTTGAGAGGCTTGGAGCCTACTACGTGCTATTTGGCGCGCCAGCGTGGCCTGGGAGATGGCGTCCCGAGCGTAAGCAGTGGTGGGGGCTGAAGAAGGCGGCGTCGTAGGGCTGAACTCATGACGGATACGTGCGCGCCTGTATCGATCAGGGCTCTCACAGGCACTCCATCGACATGAATGGCGAGCAAATTATGGTGTGCGCGAAGGGCTAATCGAGGATTTTGGGACTGGGGCTGTACTGCAGCATCACCTCCAGACACTGCAGCGTCTAGTTTTCCGCTTGCGAGCGTCCGTAGGGGCCAGGAGAGGAGCGACGGCGTTGGGGCGAACGAGACTGTCGACGCAGGAGGGACGGGGAGCGGCTGGAGCGGGGAATCTGGCCGTCGACTGTGGCACTGTGCTGGGCTGGAGGGGGCATGTACTACTACTACTGGTGGCTACGGTGGGGGGGTACGCTCGCATTCTGCCACCCTTTTGAACGGGGGCACTGCTTGGAGCGGGGTGGGGGGTGTAGGGATGGGGGAGGGGGGGGATTCGCAAGTAGCACGCGCGCAATGGTCGACACTTGTCAGGGCTCCTTCAGCGTGTGGTGCAGCTCGCACCGGGGAGGGGTCCTATGCACCGGGACTGGTGCACGGGGGCAGGGGCCCTGGAGGGGGATACAGCTGGATGGCTGGGGAGGGGGTTACGGTTTAGAGCCTGGTGGCCAGGCCTGTCACCTGGAGGAATTTCAGGAGTATCCTGAAGGCAGCGATGGGGCTGCGGACGGGGTGGAGCAGGTCTTGGACTGAGTTGGCAGAGAGGCCCAGGGCGCGGTATCCTTGGACCATGGTGGTGCGTGCTGCGTCCAGGTTCGGGCAGGAGCAGAGGAGGTGGTCTAGGGACTCATCTGCCCCGCAGGAGGAGCAGGCTGGGGAGGAGGCTCTACCATGGCGATGGAGACGGGCCTGTGTCCAGGAGGAGCCCGTTCGGAGCCGCAGGATTAGAGAGCGCTCCTTACGCGGCAGGTCGTCAGGAACCCTTAGGAAGCGCTCCCCCGCTGCCAGTCGGGGATCTGGGTGGAGACCCTGGATGGCCCTCCTGAGAGCAGGGCGGGCAAAGTCGAGTTGGGTGACTGCCGGGTTGATGGGAGAGCCGCTGGTGTGAGACTGCAGAGCCAAAGACTTCGCGTTTTCGTGTGCTTGGTATCAACTGTCGGCGTTCTGCGCTCATTGGTTAAAGAAAGAAAGAAAGGGAAAAAGAAAGAGAAAGAAAGGAAGAAAGAAAGATGAAGGAAGAAAGAAAGAAAGAAGGAAGGAAGGAAGGAAGGAAGGAAAGAAAGAAAGAAAGAAAGAAAGAAGGAAAGAAAGAAAGAAAGAAAGAAAGAAAGAAAGAAAGAAAGAAAGAAAGAAAGAAAGAAAGAAATACAGTTGAAATGTACATACGATCAAGCGTGGAATGTGTAAAACCTCCCACCTTCACCTTTTCCACAACCCCACTCCTGCGCCCCCTTGTGGGAGGAAAGAAACAAAGAATAGCGCGGTATCTACCTCGCACGGCCGCACCCCTATCCGTTTGGAGTCGAAAACGTCTGGTATCACTCCCAAAGCACGTTTCAATGAACGGCCCTGAGACTGGCTCGCTCTCTGGCCTCTCCTGGACCCTTGCAAAGAGTTGGGAGGAAAAATGACGGGCGCCAAATTTGCGCCGCGCGTAGCAACAACCTCAGCGTTAGTGTGCACAAGTGCCTTACCGTGGCAGTCCTTGAACATCGGCGCATCACGAAGGTACACGAAGGTTTTGCCTCTATGTACGAAAGTACAACAGATTTAACCTTTTTTTGGGCGGGGAGGGGGGGGGGGAGCATTGCCATTGCGGGCGTCTGTCCGTAAGTGTTAACAGTGTCCTTGTGCGCGCGGAGCCCCCCCCTCTCTCTCTCTCTCTCTCTCTCTCTCTATATATATATATATATATATATATATATATATATATATATATATATATGGTTTTCATAGTCACGAGACTTCTGACTCACAGCTAGATCACGCGATCTCCAGGGCCGCCCACAACCTTCCTCCTCGCGAAAGAACGGAGTAGCCAGACTGCTGAAAAAAAAAAAAAGATTAAAAGTATAAATAAGCAGGAGGGAACCGGTGTCGAAGGCGACTGTCTGGTCTACAACGAAGAGTTGCACGGTACGGCTTGTTCGACGCGCGAAAAAGTAAGAAAGAAGATAAGAAAGTAACCCTGCCGCGTCCGAGCAGATATGTGCGCGCGACCTTGACGGATTGAAGTACTAATAGAATCGGAGATAAGCGACGCATGAAACGAGTAGGGCGTGGAATGGGAGGGGGACGACGGCGCTGTTTGAGTGTGCGGGGGAGACTTAATGAAAGGCGCACAGAAATGCTCAGTCGACTCTTTCGCGTGTGCTAGTGATGGTCGGTCACCGCGCCGCGTCTGGAGCGACGAGAGAGTCGTTATGTGGCGAGCAGTCGAACAAAAAGAAATCGCGCCCCCGGCCGTCTGTCTCGCCTTCGTGTGCGTGCGTGTGTGGTGACTTTCCAGTGTTCGCGGAAACATTTCCATTCGAGGAAAGAACTGAGAGAAGAAAACGATGAAAAAAAAAAAGGTATTTAAGCCAGGAGTAAGAACAAGTACATAACACGAGACATGTGCTAAAAGACAAAAGGTGGGCGGGGCCGGCGTAGCTTGACGGAAACTATAGCTTTACGTTCCCCTCACCCACTACGTGTTCTCGATGATATATTTTATCTCTGAGGGTTGAAGGAAGGAAAGGATGGAGATAAGATTCCTCTCCTCGCCTGAATATTGCTGTTCGGTTCTGACTTCTCTCGCCGAACAAAATTAAGTATGGTACAATTTAGATAAAGAAACCAGACGCCTGAGAGCGAGCGAGTTGCTTTGCATTTCCCTACCTCACTGCCCCTCCCCTTCCCGCGCTCCTATACAGGAACTTTGTTCTGACACCAACCCTTACTGCGTGCAATTAAATGTGATACAGTTTAGATAGCGGAAGCGGCGACAGCGCATAGAGAAACACCTGGTGCAGTGTGCCCCCGGCTTTGCGTGACAGTGGGCGTCCATATTACGAAAGCACTGCTATGCGAACGCCGGGTGTGTCGACTCAGAGTGTACATAACGATAGCTGCAATCAGCATTCGGCAGCTGTAACCTGAGGCGGCGAACCCGAAGCAGGGGGCAGTCGTTCTAGGTACGCGTACGAAACAATCAAGGTGATGGTGCTTGTTTCAGGCACAACTTAATCAAGGGTACATCATCGATATCACACCTGGATGGGAATCCATCGGCGTTCAAGCTTCAGTTGTGGACGAGCGGACCACCCTCTCTTCTCGTTATAAATAGCGAGAAGCTAATATCGTCGTTGGTCCATGCCAATTAGCCTTTGCCAGATTCACTAAGGAACGAACAAAAAAGGCTAAAAAAAGGCTCAGAGTATCCACCCTTAAAGGAAACGCAAAGCGAACTTAATAAGATGTGGGTTTGGAATAGTTGGTTTTCCGTTCTTCACAACAAAGCGCGCAGAAAACGACGAAGACCAGGAAAGACATAGACGCGCTAACTTTCAACTGAATTTTATTCGAAACGTTCGTCGAAATATGTAGGAACATGACACAGAGGAAAAAAGGAAAAGAAAAAAAAAAACAAAGAACAATGTTTCGAAAAAAATTCAGTCGGTGTTTGCGCTGTATTTTCTAGACTTCGTTTTCGTCGTTTTCTGCGCGTTTCCTCGTCACCAAAACGAACACAGACGGAAGTCAAAAACCATATGTTGTCATTCCTCCTTACTGTCGAGGCGCCATAAGCGCCCCAACACGGCATTGCGTGGTATAGAAAACTTTAACCATGGAATAAACCTCAATGAAACAAGCAATGTACGTATGCACACGTCTGTGTTTATACAGGATGAGAACAGCGAAAATAATTTAGAGACTATCTAGAATCGTCCAGAAGCTTCGTGCGGACTAGCTTACACTAGACAAAACACTACCTAAATCATATAGGTGCATGTAGATCATGTGCATTTCTCCGATTTTCTCTGGAAATTCGTGCCTTTGCCTAGTTTAGTGAAGATTTTAGCGACCCTTACAAAGCTCCAACAAAATGTAAAAGGCGTCGAGTCTACAGTGAAAGTAAGTGTATAATTGAGAACCGTGGCCATAGACTTTCTGCGAATCGAAGAGAAAATGTTCTCGCTAACACATGTTACTTCAGCATTCAAATTAGAACGATATCTTTTTACTAATTTTGCGCGGATGCATACGCTAATGTTCACTTTGTACTCATTAGTCGTTCGACACCGAGGGTGGTTCGGACTGACATTTTGTCAAATCGACCTCTTTCCTGTGCTTATAGGAGAATGCGGGAGATTTGAGAAAATGGACGAATTTCGTCTGCGCCGACATCAGCGAGGACACTACAGCGTCTGCGTCGCGGTGTGGTCCAACTGCATGCGCTCTGTTGTCCTTCTTACCCTCGCTCTCCTGAGCGGATGGGCAGCAGCACCAGGTGGCCGTGCTGCCTCGCTCCTGCACCGTTTATTCACGTGAGGTCTATCGAAAGCTGCATGCCCCTTCGTCGCGCCACTGTTCCAGGGAACGCTAATGGGCCACCGCTTTGTGCATTCCTTTCCCCCTTCCCCTTCCATTTGATGCGAGGACAGGAAGCGGAGAGGGCTAGAAGAGAGCGAAAGGAGGAGGGGGCGCACCTAAAATAAAAGGTGCGTGTGCGTGCGTGTGTGTACGTATGTGTGTGTCGCTTAATTCGAGGTGTTAAAACCGTGCAGCATTGGGCGGCGAGCCAGACAGCTAGCGCTAGCCTCGCATCCCCGAGAGTGTCTTGCGCAAGAACAGTCGGTGATTGGTCGGCATTATATAGTTTGGTGGCCAATGACAATGATGATCATGATAGAGCAAGCGTTTGACGACAGCCACGGCGCCAGACAATAGTGCAGACTTGGTGCTGCGCAATGGGCAATGGGTGAAGCCCTTGGTTAGTTTATGTGTACTACGGAGCACTCACAAAGCTGCACGGTATTCGGGGCTCTGTATACGAAGTAGAGCTGCTCACGCATCGGCGGCTCTGCATGGTCTGCCCGCCGCCCAGTAGAAAGCGCGTGAAGTCGAGTAAAAGTCTTGCGTGATAGGACACACAAAGAGGAGAGGGGAGGGGGAGGGAGCAGAAGGGGAAGAGGGTCTCATGCCTTTCTTTGGTCTGCACGCATCACCTCACATTACGAGCGCGCGAATGCCAGAACTCGACAGATAGCGAAGGAGGGAACAGGAGCGGAAACAAAGCCAGACTGCCGCCGAGGCGGTGAGGGTGACACGAGCGAAGTATAAACGAACGCCGTTCCCGGAATCTCGCGAGGTGTTTCGTGACAGCGTGGGTTGACAAGAAGAAAGGAGACGCGCGGCTGCGGAGCTGGGAGTCGTTTATGAGATTACTTTTATTCTTCTTTCTTTTTAATGGAACGAGGAGGGAGACCGCCATAGGTGGCTGCGGTGTTTTTCGCGTCCCTAATGATGCTAACCTTGCTGCCATCGCTCCGCTCCTTGCGGGGCTGCCAGCAATGCCTGCTGAGAGACTGATTGTTCGCACCTGTCCAGGTACGTCGGCATGACCTCGTGTGCCTACAGTGTTCTCCGACAATGACAGCGCCTGGGAACTCCTTTTGTCTGCGCCTCCCTACTGCGGGGAGGCAGTGCAGCACTCAAGACAACTGTTTAAAAAAAGAATTAGCCTGAACACACATGAATGAGGTGCGATGAGTTTGAGTAATGCTAGAAAGGGCGCCACTGTTCTCTCCGCGTAGTCAGCGCTTATTCATCCCCTATACTGCGTGGTGTGTGAAGGTGAAATTCTCCTCAGCGAAGCAGGAGCATGCTATTAGTACTCGCTTTGCGATGATCGCTTGCTTTTAGTTTGCTCCGGCAGCAATCTTGAAATATCCTCACGTGCCAATGGGAACAGCCGGCCTGTGTAGCAGTTCCACACTTTCCGTATGTTGTTAGCAATCTGCCGAGTGTCACAAAGGACGCGATGACGCCGACGGGATGAAACACGCGCGAAGAAGGAAGGTATAAACTTGATAAGAAAACACGTCTTCGTCTGGTTCGTACTTCACGCCACGGTTCCGGTGTCCGCCGCGAGTGAGACGGCTACTTCGCCTTTCATCTCCTCCGAATCCCCGTCCCACACTCACTACTTGCGCCGTTCGTCATGCGGTTCGGGCTGATGAAACAATGAGGATGCCTGCCCAGCGAACATTAGCTATCTTTCGAAATGACACGTGGAAGAAATTGCGCGAATCGTCTGATTGCCCAAGGCTTTGTATATTTCATACACGCATGCATGGATATTACGAAACAAGGTACGAGGCTGAGCCTAGCCACACGATCCTTCTCAAAGGAAACGGCACGTGGAGGTGATGCGAAGAAATAATAATGGAGTAATGGTACAACCCACGCACGGCCTCCAGGAGGGAAGCTGTGTGTAGGGACGAAGAGCGATATTTTACTGTGATCGGAGTGCTGAATACAGGCGTAGGAAGGTCGATCGGTAAATCAATCAATCAATCAATCAATCAATCAATCAATCAATCAATCAATCAATCAATCAATCAATCAATCAATCAATCAATCAATCAATCAATCAATCAATCAATCAATCAATCAATCAATCAATCACGCCAGAATAATGACTTCCCACGGAGACAGAACGATTAATCTTAGCTTTAGAGAGATAACCGTTCTTGCTGGCCGGCTACAGCACTTCGATCAGCGAAAAAAGAGTCAGCAAGAAGCTTATAGGTGCATGTCGAGATTCAAGGAAAGAAGTGTCATTGCAACGTTCTAAATCTGTTGTTAACCGCGAGAAAAATAAGAAGTACCGGTAGATTATCTAGGGATGTAAAATGAAGCATATGTTTTTGAAATCAAGGCGATCCTAAATATGATAGGAGGGTTATGTAGGTATGTGGGATATGTGCCGAGAATAAAGCCATTCTAAAGTCATCTTTATTGGAAGAGCGAATGATGTACGGATCAGGACACAGTCGTTCTATAAAATGGCACGATATATTATTGAATTTTTAGCCTCCAGGACTTTCCTGCCCTGTTCTGGATTTTCATCGGCTTAAAAAGGACACTCAAACAGACGTTCATGTGCGGAGATCTCATACTTATGAAAGAAATCGTTGTGCGCCGTCGAATGCTCTGCTAGTACGTGTTAATACCTGTACAGAGAACCCGGCAAAATCATGCGGACTGCAGTTGTAGAGAGTACTAGATTTTTCGCACCGTTGCACGTTTCTTGGTCAGCAGGACGGCGACGCTTCGGACGAAACATGAAATTAGCGTCGACCGTACGAACTCCACTCGACCGTGAGGCAATATACAGGATTGAGTGCGACATGTAGCGACAATTAACCGTCAACGTCGACTTAATTTGATGAAGGTTGTCTTTCTCAACTCATTGTTACTATGTCCTTCGTGTTTTGTTAAAGTTACGTCAGCACAAGAAGAGCATTGTTATTCCTTGACCACAAAATGGCCTCGGATTGACTGACTATTTCATCAGGCATTTGCTGCCCTCCGTTAATTTTTAGCGCATAGTAAGCAAGCTATAGTGGGAAACCATTTACATTACTGGATTAAAGGATGTGATTTGTATCTTTTTACGTTTAATGCACTGCGCGATCACTACCACTCAGTGCTGCAAAAAGCCGTCACTAGGACAGCTTTTTTTAGATGTGTGTGTGGCCGGCGATTGCGCCCATGTTCGCCAGCTAGCGAGAAACTTTTCTACCCATCCCTCACTTTTTTTTTTGACAGCAGCACTGGAAAAGGCAACGCTAATTTTAGACGATGATCAAAAAAGAAAAGACACGTCCATAATAGAAGCGGGACGAATTCTGCAGAACAGGAAACAGGCATGAATGAACTAGGGCATGTAAAACGAAGGGAACGTAACCGATTGATATTTAAGGAGCGGAATAAATTCCAACAGAAGGCAAACGTAGCAGGAGGCGGCAGAGGGTCAGGTGGGAGGATATGGGACTAAGGTGGCCGTAGCTGTCGCAGGACATAGTTAATTGGGAACCAATGTGAGTGACCCTTGCCACGCAGTGGACCTAGTTAGGCTGATGATGATAATGATGACGATAACGACGACAGCAGTGATGATGAGCACTGTAGTCGTTTTCTTCGCACTTCAAAAAATGATGCAATCCAACTTGCCCAACTTCAGATTACAGTAAAATAAAATTAATAAATAAGCGTCCACAACGAGAGCAAGCGCGAAGCGTGGAGCCCGGGGCTCCTCTAAACGTTCACTCTCGCTGGGCTCGGATATTCCAGGGGAGATTGCGCAGTCTTTCTGAGCGGAAATGAGAGCGGCGGAGGGAGTCAAGCGTCGAACAAACGATCTCGGCTTCCGAGAAACAGCTCGAGGTATGTCACGCTCCTTACGCGGCGAGCCCGACACCAGTCGCGGGTCTCGTGATGAGAGAAAGGCGGGTGAGCGCAAAAGCTGCTCAGCGGCGCGCGGTAACCACGAGGCGCGATTCGCGGGAAGTCTAGTCGTCGCCTGGCGAGCCGCTGAATCAACAGAATGGCGGCCGCGGACGGTGAAGGTAGCTGTTGTTCGGCTATAGCAGAGGCGTATGGGGGAAAAAAAAAAGTAAGCAAGTAGAGAAAGAGAGGAAAGAAGATAGATCAGGTGAGGTGACTTGAGAAACGCCTGGCGTGCGAGTGATTCGGTCGTTTTTCCTTCTCGCCTCAAGAATAGGGGTTCTGGTAGCTCTGGTCTCTGCAATGCCTAAAGGGTATAATCCTGGAACATGCTGCGCGTTATATCGGAGTAGGGATCGAAAGACAAACAAACAAACAAACAAACAA